>NC_072053.1:624100-696600 GCF_027791375.1 Indicator indicator | reverse complement strand
CTACTCAATATTTATTATAAAAAGTCTAGTCATTTGTTGTTGAGCATTATTAGTCTAGTGCAGCATAACCACTAACATCTGGAGTAGTACTAATGAGAACAAGTAATATGTTCTCCAGTTTTCATAGAAAAAAAATATTTTTTTTTGAGAATACAGAAGTAGAAAAAAAAAAAAAAAAGAACCATTCTACAGGGAACCACTTATAAAACTAGTAAATGCTTAAGCAGCAGCAGCAAGATAGCAGTCCTAACACCCTTTAATTGGGAACTATGAATGATGGGCTTGTGGGAGAAACATAAATTTTTGCCTGTCTTGGGGGGGAAGAACTTCTAACTTATATATCAGATATCAAAGGTTAAGGCTATAGACTATTGTTTGAGGCTAAAAAAGTCAGAGAAATGGTTACTTAAACTTTCAGCTTTGTTTGGGCCCAGATACCTTCCTCCTGGAAACCTCTAATCTAAAAAGCTCAAATGGTGGACTTTCCTTATCCTTCTCTGCCCAGTTTTCTGTGTTTTCTGTCCTGTTTTTTTACATCTAGTGTGTGACCACAGCCTAAAGGAAAGAAAGGGGCAGAACAGACATAACACTTTAGAATTTTGTTTGGTTTGTCTTTTCATATAAATGCCAGTATATTATGAATAAAAATCTGCTTTGGATTTTTCATTCTCTTTTTTTTTAAATTATGATTCCCTCCAGATATTCATTGTGTACTAAAACATTACCCCTTATCTCCTCTTTCATTCTTACTTATTCATAGGTTGCTAAAGTCTCTTTAAATACTTTCACATGACTTGTGTATGTTTGTCTTGAGGAAATATGGTGAATGATTTTAAAGAGGTGGTTACAAGTATAAAAATCTAAGTCTGAAGGCTCCTGTGTTTCCAGAAGGCACTTTTATCTCACTTAGTACTGCTTTGATGATCTAGAAAAACAAAGGCAAACACATTCTGCATGAGGATCTAGAGAGCATAAAGCCCTAATTCATTGGAATCTCATGATTTTTGCTGTCTCCTAACTGGAATATGCAGAATCAGTTTGCCAGGTCCGTATGGTCTGGAAAGAGGCAGGAGGGCTGCTACCTTTGGTGAGAGCTGACAGGCAGTTAACTGCCAGGCCCACACCAGCTGAATGTGAAGGCTTGCAGGAATTTGTTGGCCTTGCAATAGTCTAAAGTTAGAGGAAAAATGGATGATGCAAGCTGAAAGAAAGAAATGGAAATGGCCAAATGAATGGAAGAAATGCTAAAGGCAAGTTGAGGTATAAAGTCTGGAAAATATTTATGCAGTAAATACAAGGGGAAAGGGGAAAGGGGAAAAGGGGAAAGGAGAAAGGGGAAAGGGCGAAAGGGGAAAGGGCAAAAGGAGAAAGGGCAAAAGGGGCAAGGGGAAAAGGGGCAAGGGGAAAAGGGGCAAGGGGAAAAGGGGAAAGGGGAAAAGGGAAAGGGAAAAAGGGGAAAGGAAAGGGGAAGGGGGAAAGGGGAAAGGAGAAAGGGGAAAGGGGGAAGGAGAAAGGGGAAAGGGGAAACAGGGAAAGGGCAAAAGGGGCAAGGGGAAAAGGGGCAAGGGGAAAAGGGGAAAGGGGAAAAGGGGAAAGGGGAAAAGGGAAAGGGGGAAAAGGGAAAGGGAAAAAGGGGAAAGGAAAGGGGAAGGGGGAAAGGGGAAAGGAGAAAGGGGAAAGGGGGAAGGAAGAAAGAGAAAGAGGAGGAAGGCATGTAGTGAGTATCATACTCATGGAAATCAGGTATTTAAACATCCAAATTTGGCCCTTCTGATTTGAGGAGCAAGAGCAAAGAGACAGCTATAATACCAATCTGGATCAGGTAAAAGAGGCTAAGCAGATAGGTTGTAGAGTCTCCTTCTCTGGAGAGATTCCAAACCTACCCGGACATTGTGACCCTGGGCCACCTCCTGTGGATGCCCTGCTTTAGCAGGAGGATTGGAGTGGATGATCTCCAGAGGTCGTTTCCAACCCTCACCATTCTGAGATTCTGTGATTCATAGCAACCTGTTACATCATTGTCCCACAGGTGGTCTTCAGTCTCAATAACAAACTCATACATTTTTTTCTGTTTTTAAAGCTTTTATTATTCCTATCATTTATCTTCATTTTCTCTTTCTGCTTCCCTGTCCTAGGAATTTAAACTGACCCTATAATCATAATATAAAACATTTCATGAGAAATTAAAGTGGACTAAACTTTCATGACTTTCAGTGTTCCTCTCCAGCCTAGGGAAAAATAATGTGCTTAAGGACGGTGCCAGGTTGGGGAGCAAAATGAGCAATAAGATGAGTCACAGAGGCAACAATCCTAACTTTCCAAAAATTTGTGAACGTTTATGCAAGTTTCACTTATCACTCATTTTAAGCTACAACCTTTCATCCAAATAGCTGGTAGTTGAGATGAATTTGGCAGTTTAAAATTCACTAATAATTTAGCTCTTTTAAAATAAAAAGAAGAAGAAGAAGAGAAGAAGAAGAAGAAGAAGAAGAAGAAGAAGAAGAAGAAGAAGAAGAAGAAGAAGAAGAAGAAGAAGAAGAAGAAGAAGAAGAAGAAGAAGAAGAAGAAGAAGAAGAAAAGAAGAAAGAAGAAGAAAAAGGGGGGAAAGGGAAGAAAAAAGAAGAAGAAAAAGGGGGGAAAGGGAAGAAAAAAGAAGAAAGGGAAGGGAAGGGAAGGGAAGGGAAGGGAAGGGAAGGGAAGGGAAGGGAAGGGAAGGGAAGGGAAGGGAAGGGAAGGGAAGGGAAGGGAAGGGAAGGGAAGGGAAGGGAAGGGAAGGGAAGGGAAGGGAAGGGAAGGGAAGGGAAGGGAAGGGAAGGGAAGGGAAGGGAAGGGAAGGGAAGGGAAGGGAAGGGAAGGGAAGGGAAGGGAAGGAAAGGGAAGGGAAGGGAAGGGAAGGGAAGGGAAGGGAAGGGAAGGGAAGGGAAGGGAAGGGAAGGGAAGGGAAGGGAAGGGAAGGGAAGGGAAAAGGGAAGGGAAGGGAAGGGAAAAGGGAAAAGAGAAAAGAGAAAAGAGAAAAGAGAAAAGAGAAAAGAGAAAAGAGAAAAGAGAAAAGAGAAAAGAGAAAAGAAAAAAAGAAAAAGAAAAAGGAAGAAGAAGAAAAAGAAGAAAAGGAGAAAGGAAAGAAAAAGGAAAAGACAAAGAGGAAAAAACAAAAAAGGAAAATAATTTTTAAAAATTACTCCACTGGACATACAAAAAGCCACAAAAATGAAAGCTCTGGAAGTTTCCCAGTACATATCCACTGAGTAAGAGTCTTCATTTATTTGTTTGAAATACTGACAAATATGTTCCTGTGCAATGGGACAGTTTTTATGGCCAGCTGCAGTTGCTGAGCCATCACCCAGCAGGAGGCCAGTGTCACAGAAGCTCTCCCAGTACATTTTTTTGTTTATTTATATTTCAGGAGAAGTGGTCAACAGAATTTATTCAAAAGGAATAAAAGGCTCACAGTAATTTCATTCTTGAGGGGATCTGAAAGCATAGTTTGCTTATCTTGCTACTTCCAACCCCTCTATTAAAGCATTTTATGTGATTATTAATTGAGAGTCTTGAATGGTTCATTCCTGATCTCAGACACTTTTAAAGTAGTTTAAAAAAAAAACAAAACAAAACAAAAAAAACAAACAAAAGGTATTGGGGTAATTTGTGACCATCAGCTTCCTGCACCCTAAGAGTCACCATCATTTTACCAAGCTTGGGGCATTTTCCATTTCTTGGTCCTTTTGATCACAATATATTTACCCAAATTAGGACCATGCCTACCCAAACTGGAACAATGATCCTGTACTCCCAATTATTGCTGAGCAAGTCTTAAAATAAAACAGCTGTATAATCTATACAAAGGAAGGTTGAAGCATGTGTGTAAATCCAAAACCATTTGTGTACCCACAGAAGGTTTTGGGGTTATTCACTGGCTTTTTTCAAAGTAGGGTGATTTTTGAACCGAGTGTGAATTCTTATGAAAATTGATGGTTGAGATAGCGTGAGAAAGGCACAGAATAGAATGCCTGAAAAGACACTCTGGTGTTTTATTCCCACTCCTTACAAATAAAGACTTTGAATCATGCATTTAGTTCTCCATAAATGCTCATTCCACCCAAAATTAAGGCAAAACAGAGTCCCGGCCTGATTGTAGTACTGTTGAGGCCACACTTTATATCCTGGGATCAGTTTTGGGCTCATCACTACAAGTAAGACATTCAGATGCTGAAGTGTGCCCAGAGAAGGGCAACAAAGTTAGTGAAGGTTCTGGAGAACAGGTCTGAGGAAGAAACTGAAGTTGTTCAGTCTAGAGAAGGGGAGGCTATGGGGAGATTTCACTGCTCTCTATGAGTCCCAGAAAGGAGGTTAGAATGAGGTGGGGGTTGGTCTTTTCTCCCAAGGAACTAGTGGTAGAACAAGAGGAAATGGCCTCAAGTTGCACCAGGGGAGAATTAACTTAGACATGAGAAATAATTTCTTCCCCCCAAAGGGTTGTCTAGCCTTGGAACAGGCTCCCTATGCAGGTGGTTGAGTCCCCATCCCCAGAACATTTTAAAAGCTGTGCAGCTGTGGTGCTGAAGGACATGGATAAGCGGTGACATGGCAGTGCTGGGTTAATGGTTGGACTTGATATTGTCCAAGGTCTTGTCCAACCAAAACAATTCTGTGATGCTCCAGAAATTTAACAGCAGCTCTTTTTTGCTGACTGAGGATCTTGATATCTTAAATTTAAATGTGAATACCTGGCCCATTTCTCTCTTTATCTCCCATCTGTTACCAAAATTTGTTAGATAAGCCAACTGCCAGAAAATGTGTATGATTTAAGACTGAATTTTGTTTAGTTTTGTGGACTATGTCCTGTTCTAGGTCACACCATGAAGTTTTGCTAGTCTCAAAGAGCAGAATATAGGCTGTAATGCTGGGGGGGGAGGGGAGGGGGGGGGGAGGGTGTGGAATTTTCAACCCGCCACAAACTCTTCTAGGCAATATTACATATCTTTACCTTTAATCTTTGTGCTTTAGGTAAATTCCAAATTCCTAAGTCTAGGTTTAGGTGAAAACCAAGAGCCTATGGATGACAGATTTCTGTGCTTTTTGTCTTACATGAGTGATGTGTTTTTAATACATAAGAAAATCGTTAGCATAGAAAAATTGTCTTGCTGGGTAGGATTTGACAGCTCATTCTCAAAACTGCAGGTAGAGATTTTTATCACTTGAGTAATTCACATTACAGGGGGTATTTTGGGGCAGACAAGAGAATACCTCACTTAGGATTTGTGCTTCAGCTTGAACCATACCTCTATGCATTTGTGGAGATAGACATCTTGACAACCTTTACATATGGCCCAAAGGCTGGTATTCACACACTTGGAAGACTTTAGTGATTGTGGGGATGGCCCTTGCATGTAAAATGTTACTCTACAGGTATTTCCAGATGTGGACTCTACAGAGGAGTCAGATGTAAAGCCAAAACAAAAAGGGATTTTTTTTTTTTTAATTAATTCAACTGCTGTAAACCAGTACAATTTTCTAAGGTAGTATTACGGAATTATAGGTCGTTATAGAACAGTCTGGGTTGGAAGGGGCCTTACAGATTGTCTGGTTCCAAGGTTCCCACCATGGGCAGGGGCACCTTCCACTAGAACAGGTTGCTCAAGGCCCCATCCAGCCTGGCCTTGAACATCTCCAGGGAGGAGGCATCCACAACCCCTCTGGGCAACCTGTGCCAGTGTCTCATCACCCTCACTGGAAAGAATTTCTTAGAATCATAGAACCATAGAATTCTTAAGATTCGAAAGTACCTCAAGGGTCATACAGTCCCAACCCCCCTGCCATGGCCAGGGACACCTCACACTAGATCAGGTTGCTCAGAGCCACATCCAGCCTGGCCTTAAAAACCTCCAGGGATGAGGTTTCCACCACCTCCCTGGGCAACCTGTGCCAGTGTCTCACCACACTCATGGGGAAGAATTTCTTCCTGACATCCAATCTGAATCTACCCATTTCTAGTTTTGCTCCATTACCCCCATTCATAACATTACCTGACACCCTACAAAGTCCCTCCCCAGCTTTCTTGGAGCCCCCTTCAGACACTGGAAGGCCACAAGAAGGTCTCCTCGGAGCTTTCTCTTCTCCAGGCTGAACAGCCCCAACTCTTTCAGTCTGTCCTCATAGCAGAGCAGCTCCAGCCCTCTGCTCATCCTGGTGGCCCTTCTCTGGACACCTTCCAGCATGTCCAGATCCCTCTTGTAACAGAGGCTCCAGAACTGGATGCAGTTCTCCAGGTGGGGTCTAACCAGAGCTGAGCAGAGAGAGAGAATCACCTCCCTTAACCTGCTGGCCACACTTCTCTTGATGCAGCCCAGGCTCTGCTTGGCTTTCTGGGCTGCAAGTGCACATTGACAGCTCCTGTTGAGCTTCTCCTCCCCCAACACCCCCAAGTCCCTCTCCTCAGGGCTGCTCTCCAGCCAGTCCCTGCCCAGCCTGGATTTGTGCTTGGGATTGCCTTGACCCAGCTGCAGGACCTTGCCCTTGGTCTTGTTGAACCTCCTGAGGTTGGCTTGTGCCCACCTCTCCAGCCTGTCCAGGTGCCTCTGGATGGATCCCTTCCCTCCAGCCTGTCCACGTCCCTCTGGATGGATCCCTTCCCTCCAGCTGTCTGCTGCACCACACAGCTTGGTGTCATCAGCAAACTTGCTGAGGGTGCACTCAATGCCTCTGTCCATGGCACCAACAAAGATGTTGAACAAGCCTGGTCCCAGGACTGATCCCTGAGGGACTCCACTTGTCCCTGGCCTTCACTGGGACATGGAGCCATTGACAGCCACTCTTTGGGTGTGGCCATCAAGCCAGTTCTTTATCCATCTAATGGTCCACACTTCTTAATATCCAGTCTAAATCTACCTTTACTCTAGCTTCAATCCATTCCCTCTCATCCTGTCACTGCAATACCTTGTAAAAAGTCCCTCCCCAGCTATCCTGTAGCCCCCTCCAGGTACTTGGAAGACTGCTATAAGGTGTTCCCAGAGCCTTCTCTTCTCTAGGTTGAACAGCCCCAACTGGCAACTGGCCACCATTGCACCAGAAGATACCAAATCTCATGGATTTGGAATTTCTCTGGAAATTGCAGAGAGAAGTTGAGCTGTTGAAGGAGTTAACCCATGCAAAAATCATGCACTTAGATCAGCAGTTCTTTGTTTTTCAAACATAAATACCAATTTCTTCTCCTGTGCTCATCATTTTCTCACACATATCCATTGTGTAGGCATCCTCAGACTTCAGCACTGATTTCAGCTAGAGTGGCCCCCCAAAATTATTCTTCTTTTCTTTTCTTTTTCATATAGAACTAAAATGTTGCACAACGTAAGTCCTCAGTAGAGGAAATTAGGGATTTTTTGCAATGTCTTATGTCTCCACTCATTTTTGAAGTTCAGAACAGAAAATCTGGATCACTTCTTAAGCTTCTGTGTATGTGTTGAGTGAACAGTCTAAAGGAAGACTGCATAATGTATTGCACAAGTTACTTTTTAAATACAATTTACTATGCATCATAAATACACTAAAACTCCCACTATATAAATTTATACCTCAAGATTATGTAAGAAACCAGCTGGATAAATCACTATATCTTAAAAAACTATGCATGAAAGCTATGCATAATAACGAAGAGGTTATATATTGTTTCAACAGAAGGCAAAAATCATTTAACTGTTTCACTTCTATCGTACCAGCCAACAGCAAAACTCAGTAAAAAACTATGATATTTCAGAAATATGGTGTATCTCTACTGCTTTCATGTGGCCTATCCACTGCTTTTGCAGAAAAGAGAAAGACAAGTTTCAAATACTTGTTCCTGGCATGAAAATTTTGTTAAACAGCAA
The DNA here is from genome assembly GCF_027791375.1 of Indicator indicator. Classification (NCBI taxonomy): domain Eukaryota; kingdom Metazoa; phylum Chordata; class Aves; order Piciformes; family Indicatoridae; genus Indicator; species Indicator indicator. The sequence goes on along the minus strand of NC_072053.1, from coordinate 688,738 downwards.
CAACAACAACCAAAGAGCATAGCCTGATTCGCTTCATAGGTAGCATTACACATTGCATCTGACTTCTGAGGTCCAAAACAAGCAGACCTCAATACTCAACAAGAGCTGGCAATGTTAAAGAGCACAGACATTGCAAATCATAGAATCATAGAATGGTTTGGATTGGAGGGGACCTCTAAAGCTCATCTAGTCTAATCCCCTGCAGTCATCAGGGACATCTGAACCTGATCTGCAGTGGTTCCAGCAATGGGGTGTCTACCACCTCTCTGGGAAACCTGCTTCAGTGTCTTCACATCCTTGTTGCAAAAAAATCTCTTCCTCACATCTTGCCTGAATCTTCCCTCTTTTAGATTAAACCAAACTCCCCTTTTCCTGTTACAACAGGGTCTGCTCAAAAGATGGTCCCCATCTTACTGATTGCTCCCTTTAAGTATTTAAATACAATCAAGTCTTGAAAATGTATCAATATTCAATAGAATATGGAAGATATGTAGAAATTAAGGATCTATTTACCTTCTGTACTAGCTAGCAATAGAACTTTCAGGCCAGGGGTTGCCAATTATTTTCTGGGGATAAATAAGGGGGAAAAAATTCAAAAAGGCATATTGTGAGCATAAATCTTGCTGCTTTTTCACTATGTCCTGTCTTTTCTGTCTTTTCTAGTTGGAAATCATTAAATCTTAGATTTCTTAAACACACATTTTTCTCCCTCATTTTTTTCTTTTTTTTTTTTTTTTCTGCTTATCTTCCCTATTTAACTTTGTGGCATCACACTTGCCAACTCCAAAGCAGAGGAAGGTTGGTTTGGTAGATAGATGAAGTGATGCAGAGCTCCTGGTCTGTGCTCCTGGGTAGCTGCAGTAGGCAGAGGGAAATAATATTTGTTCTGCGCTGTGCCTCACTCATGGTTCAAGTTCTCTCCAGTCATTGATCCAAAAAGGAGATGTCACCATCAGCTGAACCATTGACCAAAATAGAAGAGCTTTTCAGCACTGAGATGAATAAATGGTAATTACAGTATTGTGGAAAGAGTTTGCTTGCATACACAAGGTATGTCACACTATTACATTTTCAGGCTATGAGCAGCTTCATTCAGTCTTATTAGTTCATGTCTCAGTGGTATTATGACAGTGACATTACATAGTAGAAAACGAACCATGGCCAGGTTTATAAAAAGGTCAAAAAGTGACAGTGATATTAAAAATAGTAAGCTCTTTGGTTTAAAATCTTATTATTAAGATAATGATAAGAAGTAGTGGATGCTCCCTCCCTGGAAGTGTTCATGACCAGACTGGATGGGGCTTTGAAGAGCCTTGTCAAGCAGAAGGTGTCTTTATCCATGGCAAGGGAACTAGATGATCTTTAAGGTCCTTTCCAACAAAAAAGATCACAGGATCAGAGGATGTTAGGGGTTGGAAGGGACCTCTGAAGGTCATCAAGTCCAACCCCCTGCCAGAGCAGGACCATAGGATCTAGCACAGGTCACACAGGAGCACATCCAGATGGGGCTTGAAAGTCTCCAGAGGAGACTCCACAACCTCTCTGGGCAGCCTGTTTCAGTGCTCTGTGACCCTCACAGTGAAGAAGTTCTTCCTCATGTCAAGGTGGAACCTCCTGTGCTGGAGTTTATATCCATTGCCCCTTGTCCTATCCCATGGTTCAGCTGAGCAGAGCCTGTCCCCTCCCTCTTGACCCCCAGCCCTCAGATATTTAGAAATATTTAGTGAATCCCCTCTCAGTCTTCTCTTCTCCAGACTAATCAGCCCCAGGTCTCTCAGCCTCTCCTCACAGGGCAGTGCTTCAGTTCCTTAATCATCCTGGTAGCTCTCCACCTGACTCTCTCCAGCAGATCTCTGTGCCTCTTGAACTGGGGAGCCCCAAACTGGGTGCAATATTCCAGGTGAGGTTTCACCAGGGCAGAGTAGAGGGGGAGGAGAACCTCCCTTCATCTGCTGGACACATTCCTCTGAATGCACCCAACAGTAAATAACTCTATGATTAGTGATTTTAAATACAATAAATACTATAACAAATCATTTTTATTGAACTAGGGGCTCAAAACTAGTAACAATTGAAAAGACAAGGGTGTTTGTAATTAGTATGAAGCCAGTGCCACCTCCTTAAGCTGAATATCCCATAAAGGACATCTGTCACAGCACACACTCTATAATAAATCTCTATGGTCATCACAGAGTGAAAAAGGCTATGACACAAGGACATCTATGTTTTGGGGTCAGTGATAACACTATTTCTAACCTGCAGATCTCAAAAATGAAGAAAGCATCCTGGAGGAAAAAAAAAAAAAAAGGTAATTATTGTGCCTGGCTCTTTGGGTTTGAACTGGAGCAAAGCAGGTCAGCTGGCAGCTGATCAAATCACAGGGCTGAGAGTTATCAAAATCAATCCCATATATCTAGCTTGAGGATCATCAGTCCCAATCATTGTCTACACCTCAGCACACAGAGAGAGGTCTCACATCTGAGTAATTCAAGGCTTTGCTCTGGTTTTACTTCACCTCACCATGGCAGCAAGGTGAGAGCCCTTCCTCAACAGGCCTGAGGAGGTGGGCTGCAGTTGCCTTTGAACCTTCCTCTGAAAATATCACTGTAGTCAGTAGCTGGAGTTTTGAGGTCTAAGAGGTTTTTAAGGCAAAGGATGCCTCGTGCAGGCATCTTTTCCGTAGCATGGAGCTTTATAAGTGTCATGCTAAACACGCAGCAGCAACAGCAGAACCTCAACTGTTGCAGCCAAGAAATCGCAGGCAAGTTGGACCACAAAACACTTCTTTTTGAAATCAGTTCATAGCTCTGATTAGGTTGAGAGGGCAGACAGGGAGTTTTGGTTACACTTGGGTTGAAAATCTGCTTAAACACAGACCTGTTAAGCTCAACAGGTATCAAAGTGATGAATTGAACTGTTGCAGCTGGCCTGCATCTGTGCAGCAAAGTGGAGGCATGAGACCTGTGATGGTTTGAAGCTGTCTTTTTAATTTTCCTTGCAAAGCTTGGCTGAATCAAACATGTGTGGTAAGTTCATCATGACATTGAACAAATCAACATCCCATGTGCATCAAGGAACATACTGAGGTTTTGTTGTGCCTATATATCTATTCTGTGCATACACAACATCTTTTTTTATCCAGAACATCCAGAGACCTAATATCCTGGTGGAATGATTGTGTCACCATCCCTTCCAGCAGCATTGTAAATGCTTAAATTTTGCCCAGATTTTACCACTTGTTTGTAGGTAGAGTTGCACACAAACAGAACATAACTTCTTTTGCAGCAACCAAGAAATACTGAATATGTGGAGAAAATTCTTTGGAAAAAAAAAAAAAAAAGGAACTGGTTAAAAAAAAAGGAATTGAAAAAAAAATTTAAAAACTACCATAATTCTTCTAGAACTACCTGACTATTGAAGAAAAAAAAGTGTCTGCAATAAATAAATGCTGCAATATTAATTTATAATGAAGATTTCAATAGTAAATCTACCAGCCATCTTTTTCCTGGTTCTGTTCTGGCTTTCTTTACTAATGAAATAGATCCAGAACATCTTTTTCTGCAATTTCTAAGATAATCTTTTTTTTAAAGAAAGGTTAAGAATTTGATGTTGATTAGTCAACTCCATAAAAATTCATACCAGAGTGTAACTCTGGGTATGATTTTATTCCAAACCATCCATTCTATTGGGCTGAATAGTTGGATTCGATAATCACTGAATCACAAAATGCATCAGACTAGAAGAGACCCTCAAAGATCATCTTGTCCAACCCCACTGCATTCAGCAGGCACATTCCAGCTAGATCAGGCTGCCCAGGCACACACAGAGTTTAACCTTGAATATCTCCAGGGATGGATTTTCCATCACATCTCTGGATAACTTATTCCAGTATTTCACCACCTCATTGTGAAGAACTTGCTCTTTATGTCCAACTTAAATATACCCTGTTCCAGTTTCAAACCATTGCCCCTCATCCTATCTCTGCAATCCCTTCTAAACAGTCCCTCCTCAGCCTTCCTGTAGGCCCTCTTCAGATACTAAAATGCAGCTACAAGGTCTCCCTAGAACCTTCTCTTCTCCAGGCTGAACAGTCCCAACTCTTTCACCTTGTTTCTGACCATCTTTGTGGCCTTCTCTGGACCCTCTCCATCACGTCCATGTCCTTCTTATGTCAAGGGCCCCAGAGCAGGACACAGTGCTCCAGCAGAGTAGGGTGGAGGACAGCTCTGCCAATCTGCTGGTCATGCTGGTCTTGATGCCACCCCGGATGTGACTGGCCTTCTGGGCTGCAAGTGTGCATGATCTTAAGATCTTTTCCAACCAGGCTATTCTATAATTCTATGAAAGATCCTAGCAAACTTATTTTCAAAGTAGCATCTTTTCCTGAAATGTTATTTTACTATTTTTTTATGACTCATCCTAAAATTCTAGGAAAAGATGCTAAATGCTAAAAATGTGGAATCAGCTAATGAAACTGGAAAAATTGCATTCTTTCCTTGGGATACCTTTCCTTGAAAATAGTCTTTTGTGCACACTCAGGGTGATTATGTTGCATTCATAACCATTAATGTTTTGACACCATTTTTGCTAAGCCAAGATACAGTGCCCTGACTGTCTGCAGCCTAGAGAAGAACTGCAACTCACAGCCTGATTGCCCTTGCAAGAAATGGAGAGAGTTCAAAACTGAAAACCCAGAAGGATGCTTGCATTGTATAACAGCAATGTGTTTTCTGTCTCGAGTGAACTTGGACTATATTGTGATTTATTCTGGGTAACACTCTGCAGATAAGCAATAAAATTAAAAAAAAAAAAAAGTCATCTGGAAACCTTCCTCCCCAAATGGTGGCTTTCTGGAAGGTCCTTCCTTTAGAAGTAATTTCTGGAAAATTTCTTGATTAATAAGAGCCTGCAAATAAAACTTTTGAAATGATGGCTTTGTTATTGCTTTGGCACAATATGTTAACAACACAGCGAGCTCTGCCAAACTGCAAGCGCTCCTTTCAGGCGGATTATGTCCTTGTTTACATATCCAGCTGCACTGGGGACGTGTCCGTGGTGGTGCTCAAACAATGCCCCCAGTGGGGGTGCCCATTAGGGGAGGGTCTGCTAACTGCCGTTTACTTTGTTTAAATTGAGCCAGAAGGCAACAGAGGTCCTCAGACCTGAGGGAAGGGAGGGGCAGGAAAGCTTTGGAATCCTGCACTTTCTGAATCCTGTTTGGGTTTGTTTAATGGAGATGTTTGAACTGCTCAAAAAAAAAACAAAAAAAAAAAAAAAACAAACACAAAACAAAACAAAACAGAAAATATTGCAGACTGTGAGATTGCTCTGAGAAACCACTTGGAAGTGGTCTGTCTGTGAGGAAGCAAGGGTAAAACTAAGTGTGCGTTGCAAAGCTATTCACATTCCACTCCTAAGCAGGGATTACATAGGTGAGTAAAAGTTTATTGCATACTCTTCACAACCAGACATGGGCCTTCTCTTTGTGCTGCATCTGCTTGCTTCTAGAAAGAGCAAGGCTTAGTGCATGTGTCCTTCTTGACCTTTCCAGCTCCTTCAAACACCTAAATGAAACGTATACAACATTGTGGAGGGGGTTGGTTTTTTTGTGTTTTTTTTTCCCTACAAGCACGTAATTTATATTTAAGGAAAGCAGATAAGTGGTTAAAAGAAGGGCAATCAAATCAGTAACTGCAGGGATATGATAATTTTACAGTATTGTGCCTATAAACTGTTACTGCTTTCATTTTTCAGCTCCTTATAGTTTTCTACTCTTGAATATGAAAATTTGCAACAGTGAACTTCATTACAGAACAGACTGAAAATTACTAAGCCAGGGTTACAGTTCAAAAGCAGTGCAGCTGAAATTAAGAATTCCATAGGAAAAATCAGGGATTTTATATCCTCCAGTAGGTGTTCAAATTTTTTCCTTTTTTTTTTTTTTTCTCCTTTTCAAAAGTCTAGGTTTGCTCCTTGCCATTGCACATGAAAAGCTTAGATGATTAAGTTGTTTAGGTGATAGAGTGAAACACTCCCGAGGCACAGACACAATCAGTTTCCAACTAAACAATGACGAAATACTGTAATGTTTTTTAAGATGTTCATGAAGATTGCTGTCAGCAGCAGGCTTGGGTTGAAATCCTGGCTTCAGTGAAGTGAGCTGATCTCCCACCGACTTCAGCAGATTCTTCTTTCCCTTTCTGCAGTGATTTAACAGAGTATCATTAAGGCTTGGCTCAAAAGTACTTCCTCACCCTAACTACTATAACAAACCACTCGTAGCCACGGTGATTATAAAGGTTTCTTTCTTTCTGTTCTACATGTATCTCATAAAAATGCAAAGGAAAATGTGTGGTTTGGGTTTTTTTTTCTTTGTCCCTGAGAAATTATCTTCTTTCTTATAAAAGTACTGGATATTTGCCAAGATCTTTCTTTTCTAGCAAATTGTTTACATGGAGCTTAGGTCTGGACTGTTGAAATGTCCTCCTTCATGAGGGAGACAATCTCCTGTCAGAGGAGTGCCAGGCTCCAAACAGCAGGTCATGAGGAAGACCAGCAATATCCCTCAGCGTGGGACTGGGGAGGGGTGGTGGAACTACAAAACTGCATGATAGTACCCAGACCGTCAGAATCATAGAAACACAGAACCACTGAGTCAACCTTTATCTAACTCTACCAAGTCTGATGCAAAACCATGTCCCTCAGCACCACATCTCTGCCTCTTTTAAACACCTCCTGGATGGGGATTCAGTCCCCTCCCTGGGAAGCCTGTTCCAGTGTTTGAGAGCCCTTTCAGGTAAGAAGTTCCTTCTAACATTAAGCCTAAACCTCCCCTGTCACAACTTCAGGCCATTTCCTCTAATCTTATTGCTGGTTATTAGGAAGAAAAAATCCACACCCACCTGACTCCAACCTTCTTTCAGGGAGTTATAGAGATGCAGAAGGTCTCCCCTCAGCCTCTTCTTCTCCAGACTAAACAAGCCCAGTTCCCTCAGCTAATCCTCAGACTTGTTCTCCAGATCCTTCACCAACTCCATTGCCCTTCTCTGGAAATGCTCCAACACCTCAGTGTCTTTCTTGTAGTGGTGGCCCAAAGCTGAGCACAGGATTCAAAGTGTGGCCTCATTGGTGCTGAGCAGAGGTGGAAAATCACTACCCTATTCCTGCTGGCCACACTGCTGATCCAAAACAGAATGCTGTTGGCCACCTGGGCACACACTGGCTCGTCTTCAACTGGCTGTCAACCAAAAAAACTCAAGTTTTTTTCTACTGGTCAGCTCTCCAGCCACTCTGTCCCAAGCCTGTAGCACCACATGGGGATGTTGTGACCCAAGTGCAGGTCCTGGAACTTGGCCTGGTTGACCAACTTGAAGCAGTAGGTCAAGTTTTCTAGTGAAGCACAAAAACTGATGCACTAAATATGATTTCCTAGACCTGGTTTTTAACTGGGAAAGCAATTATATTTTCAGTACAAGAAAGACAGACCCACAAATCTTGGGTTTATAGCTAAAATATGAACCATCCCTGGGTGATAATAAGGTGATAGTGACGCTACACAAGAGGAAAGCTATCGGAAGACAGAAAAGTGGTTGAAAGCCCTGCTTGGACTGAGACAGTGACCAAACTGTTGGTCTTCTCATACAGCTAACATCATTACTGAATTATTAAAGATAGAAAGTTAAAAACCCAGCAATTAGGGACTGGCAGCCATGGTTTCTAGCCTTTTAACTGCAGCAATTCCTCTGGAAGCATTTTCCATGTTGCTCTCTGCTCCCTGTCCATCCTATCCCTTCCCCTTAGTCTTTGAAGTTTCCCCCAACTCTTCTTCAGCCCCAGCAGGGCTGGCAGTTGATATGGGTGGCACTATTCAGGAGTCTGGGCAAGTTTCAGCCTTTTCCTGTTCAGACCTTTGGTTTCAGCAGAGGTTGTTTGCATGACCTGCCCATAGGAAGCTCTTGCCTCACCAATTGTCGGCATCAGAGCTGTTGTAAGATTATTCCCTCAGGTAGTTGTTGTGGCTCATTTGTCAGTCTGAATCTAAACACGAGTGGTATAAAGGATCTTGCAGTATTTACACTGTGCCACATTGAAGGGCAAATCAGTTAATCTATATCAAAGGGCAGGCCTTTAAGAAACCCAGCTGCCAGAGGACAGGTGTCTTGGTGAAAGGGTGTTAAGCCTTCCTCATTGACTGCAATCTCAGTCATCTAGACTGACTTAAAAGTATTGTGTGTCTTCCACAGCACAGGAGAGAAGCTGGGCTTCTCCTACCCCTGGGCGAGCTGACAAGCAGAAGTCTGAACAGAATGCCTGAGGACTGATGGTTCAGGGTGACATCAACAACTCTTTGACCTTTGCAGGTGGTCCACCACAGCCAGGAGCAAGGATCTCTGACATGCCTGACTGCAGTAGCAGAAGATGTGTTTAATATTGACAGGCTTGTTTCAGAACAGAAGTTTTCTTAGAAGTCCCTCAGGATTCTGCTGATACTTTATGAGCTCAAGTCCTCACAGGCAGGGAAAAAAAATAAAAGTAAAAAACAAAGTAATTTAGAGATTAATTGCTAATAGTGTGATACTTGACAGTAGCAAATAAATAGTTTGCTTTATGTCTCCCTCCTTGCCTCACTAACTACACAAATACAAGGAAACCTTCTAATAATGTGAAATATCTGGGGAGATGGCATTTTACTGGGATTGTATGGCTCAGCTAAACCCAGTCTTGCTTTTCCATACCCTACACCTCTGCTGTCTCTTCTGACTGCAAAGGATAAGCTCATTTCAGCAAGAATCCACCCACCAAGCATCTTACATTTTATGGCCTCATGTGGAAGCTCCTGTACCATGTACCACGTCCTGTGAAGCCCTAAACAGCCAACTGAACTCACCCTCCAGAGAGGATGTTAACTTTGCAATTCCAGCCTGCAGGCTGGCTGCTAGAAAATACTGTGATCTTCTCTGCAAGTGTGGGCTGAGATCCTGCAAACAGATGTGCAGAGGGAGACAAGAATGTGTACCAAAAAAATGCTCTCTGCCCAGAGTATGAACCCAAGTGATTTTCATAGATTTAAGCTTACTGGTGATTATGGCCTCAGGGCCCTGTTTTCACTGCTCACATACACTCATTCTCTGTCCTTAAAGAAAGGCAAAGGAGAACATTTATCCAGCACTGACTCACTGGCACACAGTGCTATAATTCACTGAAAATTCTGCCAAGCATTGGTATTAAAAAAAAAAAAAAGTCATAATAATAATAAAAAATAAAATAATCCAATCAAATAAATGCAATAAAATTCAGCTGAAAGAAGAAAGTGGAGTAATGAGCTTCCTTCTCCTACCTGAGTAGATGCACAAGTCAAGGGAGAGACTTTTAAATATGTACATTGCAGCAATGGGAGATTTAAAGGAAGGCATAGAATCATACATTGGTTAGGATTGTAAAAGACCACCCTTGCAGCCAGCAGGGACATCTGCAGCTAGAGCAGGTTGCTCAGAGTCCCAGACAACCTGGCCTGGGCTGGTTCTAGGGATGGAGCACCTGCCACCTCTCTGGGCTGCCTGGGCCAGGATCTCACCACCCTCAGGGTAAAGATGTTTTCCTTCTTTCTGATCTGAATCTCCCCCATTTAATATCAAACCATCACCCCTTGAGCTGTCACAACAGGGTCTGCTAAATAGTCTGTCCCCAACTTTCTGATCAGCCTCCTTAAGTACTGAAAGGCCACCAGAAGATCTCCCTGGCGCCTTCTCTTCTCCAGGCTTCAACCCAGGCTGAACAACAATCTCTCAGCCTGGCCTCAGAGCAGAGGGCTTCCAGTCCTCTCATCACTGCTGTGGCCTCGTCTGGTCCCACTTCAACAGGTCCATGTCTCTGCTGAGCTAATGACTCCAGAGCTGGCCCCAGGGGTCTCAGCAGAGGGGAGCAAAGGGGCAGAATCAGCCCCGTCCACCTGCTGCCTGCACTGCTGGGGCTGCAACCCAGGAGACAGATACCTTTGATTCTGCTTTATTTGGACTGTACTTTTGTCACCAGTATTTCTAGGTACTCCTAGACAGGTGGAAAGTGAAAGGTGGAAGGTATATGAGATGTGAGAGCAGCATGCATTTTCAGGAGGCAACTGGTGTGCACAAAGGTATTGCACCAGTGTTAACCACAAATGTGCTCACCCAGCTGCCCTGCCAGCTAGAAAAAAAAAGGTGTTAAGCAGCAGCTGTCAAGCTACAAAGGAAAGGGTGGTTCTTAAACCAGAAGAAATAAAAATTGATGAGAAGACCCCAGTGCAAAAAAAAAAAAAAAAAAGAATCTCTTCCAGGATTCCTGACTCACTTCCTAAAAACTCTTTCAGCATTTTTGGCTCTATCAGATTGAGGTCAGTTTATTCCTCAGCCCACATGAAATGAACCAAAAAAAAAAAAAAACCAGGGAAAATAAAAATAATAAAGTTAATTAATTTCTCCTCTTATTGCCAGGAATCCTTCTGGTCATACTGAACAGGGGGGCACATGCAGCAGCATCCTTGATGTCAAGGGAGAGGGAAGGCTGTACCATGTGAGTGGTGTTAATTGGAGTGGGGCAGTCCCCTCCATGGTATCCTGGTAAATCTGCTGGTGTCATCTGAGAGGCTGTTAGGAGTTGAGTTTGCACACGAGGCCCTGAATTTTGGCAGGTACCCTCATATTGCCAATATTAGTAGTTAAGCATCTAACTACTCAATTGCATGCATAATTCAGGCAGGTGCATCTATAATTCAAGGAGTTCTCTATCCAAGAGACTTTCTAATTTTTGTTCCCTCTGGTGTTCATGAGCATAAAATTACATCCACTTCCTTTTTTTTTTTTCCCACTCTCTTTTTTCTTCTTTTTTTTTTTTAATTATTACTATTTTGTTGTTTTGGTTTTTCCTCCTCTTTTTGGTGGTGAAAAATCTGCTGCAAGGAAACGATGTTGGGATGAAGCCCATCTGAAAATCTGTTTACTGTACAAATGTAGATGTTAATACAGAGCTCTGTTTTCAAACCTCAGAGCCTGATTCACTACTGCATTACACCAATATCGAATCAATCACCTTGTGCCTGATACATAACTGGATTAACCCAGAGGTGAATGAAGCTTATTGTTTGCAAGTGCCACTTACCAGAGCAAAAACTATCCATTAAGAAAAATATATCCTTACCTCCCTCTTCAGAAACTTGGAATTTTTAATGGTTAAAATGTGAACGAGGAACTTCAACTCCATTTCTATACCCCTTTGTTTTTACAGAATTCACAGAATATAAGGAAGAATATATACAAGTCTTAGCCAGGTCATAATTTAGCATAAAATAAAACAAGACATTTAATCCTGGGGAAAAATATGAGAATGGTAGACCTATCAAACTATGTGTGCAATTTCCTTGTGCTCAAATTGCATTTTCTCCCTTCAGTGTTATACGGAACAGGGTCTTGCCCTCTAGATTAGAGACTTTTGCATTAGAGGAAACTAGGTTATGTCTTCCACTGACAGAGATAGAAATTATGAGCTGGAGTGCATTTTAGCCAGTCACTCTGAAAAATGTTAGCCCAAGGGGGTAATAATTAGAACTGTTTTTGTCAGGTGACTGCATTTTAAGCAGTGATGTTTCTAAGAATCTAGCTGAGGGGTTTAATATAAATATAAATATTTTTTTTCAGTCAGCACTGTTGCCAGGGTTTTTTTTCTTTCTTTTTTTTTTTTTTTGGGGGGGGGGGGGAGGTGTTGTTGTTGTTGGGTGGGGTTTTATTCAAAAGTAAGCACTTTTCAGAAATTATCTATTAAAATATAATACTGCTTAGTATTCGGGTGACCTGATAATGTTATTTCCTTCCAAAACCAATAATTCAGTGCAGCCTGTGAAGTCCATACACATGGAGATAAACTAGCACATTATTTCATATATTTTTTAGCACATATGCATAGAAAATGCATGCACATTAAAAAATATCTTACCGTTATTTCCCCCTAAAAAAAAAAAAAAAAAAGTGAAACAAATCTAACTTAATGTAATGGTTTTAATTCAGACTAAGAAAATAAGCACTGAGCAAGAGAAGATATCAGAATTAGTGTCTTAATGATAAATAGTTCTGTTTCTCTTTTGAGAACAATGTTTGTTCCTGTTCATTGTCCCTAGATGAAAGGAGAAGCAGGACCAGATTTTGGGGGTGGGTGGTTGTTCTGCTGCCAAACTTGAGTTTGAAGTGACGAACAAGTATTGAAGTCGGATGTTGTGATCCGGTAGGTGGGAGTGGACGTCTCCTGCTTGGCCAAGGGTGTCCACCCACACAGAGCAGTGCTCAGGGCTGGAGGCTCAGCATCCTCGTCATGAAATCCCCCATGCATTGCAGGAAGGACTAGAAACAGCTTCATTTCTTTTGTTAAGCATTTACATAAAGACGGAAGTGCTTTAATTGATGGCAAGAGCTTTGTTCTTGTTTTAATAAAACCTCTCAGCCTTTGATTACCAAACTTACTCCTGAATAATTCATTTACTTTCCCTTTTTCCATCTTGTGGGTATTTAAGAAGTTGTACTGACATGAAGACAGCTCCTAGCCTGGAACTGCTCTTTGCTAGAGCCAGCAGAGAGGATTTAATGATATCGCTGGCTCCATGCCAGGCTCTAAATATTGCACATCAGTTCTAAAAGTGGGATCAACCAGGAGTCCAGGCTGGAGAAAACAAATCTGAAACTGTGGCCCACAGGTTTTTATCACTTGAGAAATTCCAGTCCCGTGGGACTTGCCCATACAAACTTTACAGCTTCCTTTTGGTGACAGTTCAGCTCAGGTTTCATAGCTCAGTGTAAAAATATTCATTAAGTTCTTTCTCCAAACCAAAACAAAAATTAAAAAAAAAATTAAAAAAATTTCAATCTAAAGAGTAAGCAATCATTTCAACTTCACACAGAGGAGTTGTGAAGTGTGTCCATATTTCAGTGTACCTATTTCCTTCTTGTGCCAGCACAGGAAGAATTCATCACATTTCTAAATGATATGTATGGGTCAAGTCCTTTTTAGCATCACTCCTGGGAACAGTCCCATCACTTTTAATAGGTCTGATGTTTGCTTAGAACGAACAGAATTTGTCCTTTTTTGTCACTTTTATAGACAGGTAAAGATTTTCTGTATTACATTTGAAGAAGTCAATTAATGATGTTCCTACTGTACATACGAGAGCACAAATTTCATATTCATTGTTTGTTTAGAATTATTTATTCTAGTAAATTTAGCAATCTATTCAGCATCATCAATTGCTCATTTCTGAATCATTATCAAATTAGCAAAACAAACTAAACCCCTACCTTGACATGCATTACTTAAAATGGGCAAGAAGTCCTGTTCTGCAGTTTGTGCAAACTACATATTGGTTTCATGTTTTGTTTCCAAACTATTTCTAAGTGCATTAACATCATTCTCTTCCTAAACCCTTTATCCACTCAGGTTTATAAATTTGCTTTCCCAAATGAAGACAGAGAGACAATTTAAATATGAATGCCTTTCCTTCCTTTATTCTCTCTCTTCATTTTTTCCCTTTTTTTTTTTTTTTAAATAAGTGCTATAATAGACCTACCAAGGTTAATATTTGTCCTTGCACCTTCAATGAATCCGTGGTGAGAATGTTTTTTATTGCTCTGCCATAGCTAAAATTGCTTAGTCCGTGCTATCTGCAAGACACATCATTTTTCAAATGAAAACTTCCAAGTTTCATCAGAAAAGAGCATATCACACCCGATGCAAAGTGAGTGGGTATTAAAACACAGGGAACATATGCCAAACCACCTTTGGAGGAATAACCTTACATTTTGTAAAAGATAATAAATCCTTTGTTTAGGAAAATATAAGAAGTGACAGCCTAGTTCTCCTGAAAGCTTAAGTTTGTTTTTTCCTGTTAATTCCAGGCAATTTTAATTACTGTAATAAATATGCTTACATGCATATAGCTGTTGAAATAGTCTTTATTTTGGCCAAGGGATTTTAAAGGGAGATGTTAATTTTCTGGAATAGTCAAATGTTGACATTTAGGAAAAGAACAAGGTTGTAACAAGAGATAGCATCTTCAAAAGACAGCATCTTACCCAAAGTACTGCATCCAGTTCTGGAGACCCTATTACAAGAAGGATCTGGAGGTGCTGGAATGTGTCCAGAGAAGGGCCACAAGGATGATCAGAGGGCTGGAGCTGCTCTGCTATGAGCACAGACTGAGAGAATTGGGGCTGTTCAATCTGGAGAAGAGAAGGTTCTGAGGAGACCTTATTGTGGCCTTCCAGTATATACAAGAGAGCTGGGGAGGGGCTTTTTAGGATGTCAGGTAGCAATAGGACTAGGGGCAATGGAGCAAAACTAGAAATGGGTAGAGTCAGATTGGATGTTAGAAAGAAATTCTTCCCCATGAGGGTGGTGAGAGACTGGCACAGGTTGCCCAAGGAGGTGGTGGAAGCCTCATCCCTGGAGGTTTTTGCAGCCAGGCTGGATATGGCTGTGAGCAACCTGCTCTGGTGTGAGGTTTTCCTGCCCATGGCAGGGGGGTTGGAACTGGATGATCCTTGTGGTCCCTTCCAACCCTGACAATTCTATGATTCTATGATAAAAGCAAAAACAAAACAAACAAGCAAAAAAATCCACCCAAGAAATTTTGTCAGCTGTTTCAGACTAAAGTACTTATGTTTATGGCATGATGATAGAAATCTTTCTTCATGGGGTGTCCAATCTTTGTGTCAGTTCATTCTTTGGTACTGGGGTGCAACCTAAAATTAGTAAACAAATCACAAGGTCACAGAATCACAGAGTCACAGAATGGTAGGGGTTGGAAGGGAGCTGTGGAGATCGTTGAATGCGACACCCCTGCCAACCCAGATTCACATATAGGTCACACAGGAATACTTCCAGGTTTCGAATGTGTCCAGAGACAGAGACTCCATCACCTCTCTAGGCAATCTCTTACACTGCTCCACCACCCTTAAATTAATACAGTTCCTCCTCATGTGTAGATGGAACTTCTATGTTCAAATTTGTCCCCTTTACCCATTGCACTGGGTCTCATCTGTCCTGCTTCACTGAAATGTTCAAAACCAAGCTGCTTCTTAAAATAAATTATTTTTTTCCCTGAAACAGCCTGTGCAATTTCTAACCCATTGGTAAGGGTTCCTGAAGCTTGGCCTACAAAGCCATATCCTCAGTGATACTTTCTCTCTGAAGATGGGAGCTGAGGAAGAATTTTACTGGAAGAACTACAGCTGTTCTGAAGGAGTTTCCATCCCAAGGCTTATACCATCTTTTCAGAACAAATTCCTGGCCCAGAATAATCTGCTGTGGTTCAGATGATAGACTAATATGAACAAGTTTACAAAATTCATAGGGATGTTTGGGTACATTATAAGGAAATATCATTTTGTTATGACTAGATGTCACCCATCGCTGGAACCCCTTCTAAGAAGTTAAGCACTTGACATCTTCAGAAAAATTCAAAACAACCAATGTCCTTGGAAAGCACTTACAGAATCACAGAAACATTCAAGTTGGAAAACACCCTCAGGATCACCCAGTCCAACCAAGAACCCTACTCTAGAAGGTTCACCCCTAAACCATACCCCCAAGCAGCGCTTCCAAACAAACTTTAAGCACATCCAGGGTTGGTAGTGAAGATTAGTTCCACAGGATACATGGAGTGAAATGTGTCATGGTTGATGCACAGTAAGAGCCAAAGCATGTGCAGATGTTTTTATAGCTGGAGGTGTCACTCTACTGGTTTCTTGTTGGTTCAGAACTAGGAGTTTCCTTTTGTATATCAGTGAGAAGTTTAGGATAGATGATCTATTCCTTGTCCTTCTTGAGGAGTTTGAGCTGGCACCACTGACTCCATGCTGAAGAAAGTGAGGACCATTTGTACATATCTGTACTCTAGAGAATGCCACCTTCCAATAAAGGACTATCAAAGTGGCAGCTGGAAATCTCCAACTACACTACCAGTTTTGCAAAGGAAACGTACTTAAATTATCACTGTCAACATTCAAAAGGCAACACAGATATCCTCCTTATCTCATAGCTTTTCCTTATCTCTCTCTGCTGATGAACAATTACGAGTTGTCCTGATCACAACTCATGAAAAAATCCCTCATCCTGCCTCTCTTTGGTCACTTCTTCATACCCAACAGTGTTACAGATATGAGTGTTTGCAACTCACTGATCCTTTCTGAATGGCTCTAGTCCATTAATAGGAGCCTACAGTGAAGATGGGGCACACGCATGTCTGATTTTCTGATCACAGCTCAGAGACTGGGATCTTCTGCTGGGCTCATTTTGCTAGTACATACCTTCTGTTCTGCAGACCTACCCTACAACACTTGAGGGAGCATAGAAGGCAGCTTTCCTTAATAACAAAAAGGCTGATTTCAGGCATAGCTTTAACAATATGCCAACTTTCAGTTTCAGGAGGTTGTCCTTCCCTTTCACAAAACTAACAGTAACTATTACAGTACATTTGTTTTTTGCTTGGGTGTTGGTTTTTTTTTTTTTTCATTTTTCTCCTTTCTTTTCACAAGCACATGGAGTTGAATGAAAGTTCACCTTCTGATTTGCCCACTTATCATACAAACTGCTGTTTTCTGATGTATACAACCTGCACAAATTTAAAGAGACACTGTTGAAATATAATCCCCCTTTAAGGGCTCTTAGTTCTTTAGAAATTCATGGTACTCGCCAAGTCTTTATGTGAATTTTCTCATAACGAAGACTTCAGTGCTCACCCTGTTAAGGGGGGAGAAAAAAAAAGTAAATAAATAAATGCTCAGATGCTCACAATTAATCCTACCCTAACAACCAGTGTGTGCCCAATTAAAGACATTAGCTAAAGAACAAAGTTGGCTTGTCAAGGTTGTTATGAGAGTGAGTTAAAACCCTGTGCTACTATTATGAGAAATGCAGTCATTGGTACATCAGGGGGTGTTAAGCTGGCAAGTGTTTTAGGATCTACTGGGATGAGAGGTGCTGTAATTGAGAAAACACTGAAAAATGAGGTGAATGTGGGATTTGTGAGGAAAAAAGTGATTTGCTTGATGATGTGAAGAGACTGTTATGGATTGTGCCTACTAATGTAAGTGGAAGGTGAAGCAAGAACAAAATCAGAACTAGTATGCAAGAAGCACCCTTCTCGTGACCACAGTGAAATTTGTCATCCCTTACAACGCAGAAAATAAAACAAAAAGCTACCTAGAAAAACAAAATGAGATTGGGCTGCCGCATAAAATGGTCCATTGCAGAAAACCATTCAAATGTGACTATTCACAGATTGCACTGCTCTAAGCAGGTCCCAGGTTTCTCATTTCGTAGGTGAAACCCTAGGGGAGGGGGAACAAAAAACAACTCTATTTTCTTACCTGAAGTCATGATTCAGTCAGAAGTTTTTATCTTGAACACGTTTGTGGGAAGTGGAATTATTTTCACCCTTCTGGTCTTCTGGCTCTTCTCAAACTGGCATGCCTCAGCAGTTGGTTTTGTTGGCTCACTTCCAGGTTTCAGTAGAAAGTTGCGAAGAATCTCAGGTTGGAACTGATGTTTTCATTAAATAGAATAAGTTGATGTGGATTTTGTGATGGTTTGTGGTAGCATGGCTTGAAGTAGATTGCTGTAAAGCCTTTTCTGGAGAAAGTTCTGGCCTTCCTTGAACTTGCCTTAATTCTGTAGATAGTTTGATACCTATGTCTGTTTAACTCCTGGCCTTTCTTAACATTAACAGCCATTAGACTTTCCTGAACTCACAGTCTCACAGTCTCACAGTATATCAGAGGATGGAAGGGACCTCAAGGGATCATCAGGTCCAACCCCCTGCCAGAGGCAGGATCACTGAGGGTAGTCTGCACAGGAATGCATCCAGGTGGGGTTTGAAAGGCTCCAGAGAAGGAGACTCCACAACCCCCTGGGCAGCCTGCTCCAGGGCTCTGTCACCCTCACTGTCAAGAAGTTTCTCCTCATGGTGAGCTGAAATCTTCTCTGTTCAACTTTGAACCCATTGTTCCTTGGCTTATCACTGTGCACCACCCAGCAGAGCCTGGCCCCCTCCCCTTGACACCCACCCCTCAGCTATTGATAGACATTGATCAGATCCCTCTCAGCCTTCTCTTCTCCACACTAAACAGCCCCAGGGCTCTCAGGCTCTCTTCCCAGGGAAGATGCTCAACTCTCCAAATCATCCTTGTGGCTCTCCCTTGGACTCTCTCCAGGAGGTCTCTGTCTCTCTGGAACTGGGGAGCCCAAAACTCGACACAGGATTGCAGGTTTGGTCTCACCAGTGCGGAGCAGAGAAATAGAAGAACTTCCCTAGCCCTGCTGGACACCTTTCTTGATGCATCCCAGGATCACACTGTCTCTCCTGGCCACAAGAGCACATTGTTGTTCCATGGAGAACTTGCTGTCCACCAACACTCACCTCCTTGGAACAGATTTCCAAAATGTTTGAAAAAGAACAAACAGGAAAACTTTCAAAAACAGTAAAGAGAATGTCACTTTATTACACATTTACTCTAATCTGAGTAGTGTCTTCTTCTTTTCTGACCACTCACATTCACTGGCTCTTGTTGATGAGTAAAAGTCTACAGAAAATATAGTAAATAAATTAGGATTTATTTTACATAATTTGTGGCTTCTTACACCTGTTCATTTTTACTTCCAACCACCATGATGTCTGAGATCAATATTAATTAAAATGCAATTAAATGTTAGTGAAACATCAAAGAATCATCTTGGTTGGAAAAGACCTTTCAGATCACCGAGTTCAACAGTTAGCACTGTCACATCATCTCTAATTCATGTCCCTCCACACCACATCTACACAACTTTGAAACCCCTCCAAGGGTGGGGATTCCACCACTGCCCTGGGCAGCCTGGGCCAGGTCTCGACAACCCCACAATATCCAACCCAGTTCTCCCATGGTCTAAAGGCTATCTCTAAAAACTTTAATTCATAGGATCTCTTCCTTTTTTGTTTTCTGTACAGCACCAATCAACAACAATCTGCCAAGTTGTTAGAAGCACTGCTAACAGCACTGTCCAGTGAGGCATTAGGTCAGTGGCCTACAAGTATCACAGAATCAACCATGTTGGAAAAGACCTCAGAGATCATCAAGTCCAACCTACTGCCTATTACCTAACACCTCCTGAAAACTAAACCATGGCTCCAAGTGCCACATCCAAGCTTTTTTGAACACCTCCAGGGACAGTGACTCCACCACCTCTCTGGGCATCACGTTCCAATGGCAGATCACTCTTCCTGTAAGGAACTTTCTCCTCACCTTGAGCCTAAACTTCCCCTGGCACAACTTGAGACTGTGTCCTCTTGTTCTGGTGCTGCTTGCCTGGGAGAAGAGCCCAACCCCCACCTGGCTACAACCTCCCTTCAGGTAGTTGTAGACAGCAATGAGGTCTGCCCTGAGCCTCCTCTTCTCCAGGCTGAACACCCCCAGCTCCCTCAGCCTCTCCTCACATGGCTGTGCTCCAGATCCCTCCCCAGCCTCTTTGCCCTTCTCTGGACATGTTCAAGTCTCTCAATGTCCTTCTTAAATTGAGGAGCCCAGAACTGGACACAGCACTCAAGGTGTGCTCTGACCAGTGCTGAGTACAGGGCAGGATGACTTCCCTGCTCCTGCTGGCCACACTATTCCTGATGCAGGCCAGGATGCCATTGGCTCTCTTGGCCACCTGGGCACACTGCTGGCTCATGTTCAGCTGCTGTCAACCAGTACCCCCAGGTCCCTTTCCACCTGGCTCCTCTCCAGCCACTCTGACCCCAGCCTGTAGCACTGCATGGGGTTGTTGTGGCTGAAGTGCAGCACCCAGCACTTGGACTTGTTGAATGCCATCCTGTTGGACTCTGCCCATTTGTCCAGCCAGTCAAGGTCCCTCTGCAGAGCCCTTCTACCTTCTAACAGATCAACACCTGCTCCCAACTTGGTCTCGTCCACAAACTTACTAGTGGTGGACTCTATGCCTCATCCAGAGAATCAGTAAAGATATTAAACATGTTTGGGCCCAAAGTACTTGAAGCCCATCATGCAGGACACCACCTGCAGGTGGCAACTGACTTGAGGGAAGTGAGTTTTGAGGTGCTCAGTCAGATTACTGTATCCAGTTCTGGACCCCTCAATTCAGGAGAGATGTTGAGGTACTGGAACATGTCCAGAGAAGGGCAACAAAGCTGGTAAGGGGCCTGGAATACAGCCCTATGAGAAGAGGCTGAGGGAGCTGGGGGTGTTTAGCCTGGAGAAGAGGAGGCTCAGGGGAGACCTCATTGCTGTCCACAACTACCTGAAGGGAGGTTGTAGCCACATGGGGGTTGGGCTCTTCTCCCAGGCAAGAAGCACCAGAACAAGAGGACACAGTCTCAAGTTGTGCCAGGGGAGGTATAGGCTTAATATTAGGAGGAAGTTCTTCACAGAGAGAGAGATTTTCCCTTGGGATGTGCTGCCCAGGGAGATGGTGGAGTCACCATCCCTGGAGATGTTCAAGAGAAGCCTGGATGAGGCACTTAGTGCCATGGTCTGGTTGATTGGATAGGGCTGGGTGATAGGTTGGACTGGATGATCTTGAAGGTCTCTTCCAACCTGGTTGATTCTATAATTCTGTGATTCTATGAATAACATCAGGGTCCAGTTGAAGACAGGCAAAGCCTGCAGGTTCCAGGCATTGTAAAGGCATCTAAATGTTGTTCTACTGCTCAGGGAGCTTTTTGGGCTGGCCAGTCTCACTGGGAAGGTGTTTTCACTCCTACATGTCCATTCTGGTATCATAGAAATGTATAAAAAGTAAAGATCTGGGATAATATTTTTTCATGCTGGGTGTTTCAGGCATTTTCAGAAATACAAGAGGCTGCTGTTGCATTGTCCAGCTGACAGAAAGGGGATCATACAGCCTGGAGAAAAGGAGGCTGAAAGGAGATTAGAGCCAGGTGGGGATTGATATCTTTTCCTAAGGAATAAGTGATAGAATAAGAGGAAATGGCCTCAAGTTGTGTCCAGTGGAAGACTGGGTTGGACATGAGGAACAATTTCTTCACCCAGAGGGTTGTCAAGACCTAGAGCAGCTGCTCAGGGCAGTGGTGGAGTCCCCATCCCTGAAGGGATTTGAAAGCTGTGTAGATGTGGTACTGAGGGACACGGATTAGTGGTGCCCTGGCAGTGTTGGATTAATGGCTAGATTTGATGATCTTAAAGGTCTCTTCCAATCTAAATGATTCTGTGATTCTATGATTTTTTTTGTAAAAGTCCTTTTCTTAATCCTTAACACTTGAGAATGAGTTACAGCACTGTGAGAAGGACAAATGGCTCCCTGCATTCCAATCTGGTCCAAAGAAAATGCTCGTGCTAAAACTGTTCATATTTCCCTCTCTTTGATGGCCCTTTAGATGAGGGAATATTGCACTTAAACAAATGAGCTGTGCTTGGATGGAGATGTGTGTTCCTGTTTGTGCTGGTGGAGTTGAAACACCAGCTTATGCAAGGGATGCTTTGCAGAGCAGGGACCGCGGAATCTGGGCTTCTCTCTCTTGGCTCAGCTGCTTCCACGTTTAAACCTTTATGGAGTGCTTTGCTCCAGCAGCAATTTTCACAGGGTGAGGAAAGAATAAGGGACTGGTTAAAGCAGGTCACAGTGACAGAATGAAGTCATGAACTGGAAGGCTTGGCGTGAGTGACTAAGTAAGCGAAAGGGAATGTCATTCTGCTTTCCTCACGCTCTTTACACTCCTTTAGCACTGGAGGAGTGCACTCTAACCCTGCTGTGGCATTTGTTGGAAAGTAAAATGTGTCAGACTCTCCCTCTCTCCCCTACATCTCATATTTGCTTTTGGGGGTTTTGTTTGTTTGGTTTTGGTTTTGTTTGGTTTTGTTTGGTTTTTAATGAAATAAGAGTCATTTAGGCAAAGAAAACTATTGTTTGGGTTTTTTTTCTTCTGTGCTTGACAGTAGGTTTGTAATGGGAGCTTTGTGCTACTCTTGGGTTTCCTTATTGCAGTATTACTAAGGTGAACTAATAAAGAGAAACACTTGTTTAGCCCATGATGATGCTGTGGAGGTTCAACACATGATACCTCTGAGACCAAGCATCTCACAGTAGGATAGGCTGGATACAAGCAAACAAGACTTCTGACAATCCAAATACACATAAACCAAAAATGTTTGTCAAAAAAATATTCTGCCTTATGGTCTGAAGTCTTATGCAAATCACCCACTCTCAGGAAGCCTGAAGAAGCACTAATAGGTAGCAGATTCAGTGTCTAGTGATGAATTCTATTCTTACATTAAACATCTATAAGGCTCAACAAGCCACAGCTTTGACATAAGATGTCAATAGATTTGTAGAATCATTAAGGCTGGAAAAGCCTTCTAAGATAAACCAACCTGATAGAGTTGGGGTTGTTCAGCCTGGAGAAGAGAAGGCTCTAGGGAGACCTTAGAGCTGTATTACAGTATCTGAAGGGGACCTAGAGGAAGGCTGAGGGAGGGCCTGTGGTGACAGGATGAGAGGCAAAGGTTTGAGATGGGAGCAGGGAAGATTTAGGTTGGACATCAGGAAGAAGTTCTGCACAATGAGGGTGGTGAAATACTGAAACAGGCTGCCCAGAGGCATGGTGAAGACCCCATTTCTGGAGACATTCATGGTCACGCTTCATCAGGTCCTGAGCAACCTGATCTAGATGGAGATGTCCCTGTTCTCTGCAGGGGGACTGGACAAGTTAACCTTTGAGGGTCCCTTCCAATATGATGTATTCTGTAACCATATGATTCTATTACTTAACTATTCTATGATTCTATCCAGAATCATATCTAGAAATCTATCCAGAATTCTAACAGAACCATAGATTCATAGAATCATAGAATTGTTTTGGTTGGAAAAGATCTCTAAGATCCTTGAGTCCAGCTGCCAGCCTTGTCAGACTAACACCACCATGACCATTAAGCCATGTCCCAGATTGCCATGTCCATATGCTTCCTGAACACCTCCAGGGATGGTGACTCCACCACCTCCCTAGGCAGCCTGTTCCAATGCCTGACCGTTATTACAGTAAAGAAATTTTTTCTAATATCCAAACTAAACCTCCCCTGGCACAATACTTACATTCACTTTTATTTGTTGCTGACTATTATGACCTAAAACAACAAACACTGGCATAAGCATTCTGCATCTGGTCCTTCTCTATTCAGCTGTCTCAATTTCAGCCAGAACTTAAAGATAACAAAAGCAGCTTTTCTTTAAAAGGACATGTTGGCTGTTTTGTCTCTACATAGGGTTACTTTTCAGATTGTTTTAATCCAGTAGATAAGGTCAGCTAAATCCTGAACCTATATATTTTGAATGTTCTGGTCTTTAGCTGAAAACTATCCATAATTTGTGTTGTGTTCACACAACTATGCACAGGCACTGCACTGTGCTGATGACAGTAGTTTATCTGCAATCCCCATCCCACCGTTCTCTTACCCCAGCATTTTTTCAGGTTGCTGTTTTATATAAGTTTGACTCAACAGTGTTTTTCTTGGCTATGCAAGAGGTAGCCAACCAGGAAGCAGAGCCTTTATTTCAGGATCTCAGCTGACATGGTAGAAGATGATGAAACAAAAGTGCTGCAGCCAATAAAAGAGAACTGTATTGATTGGGGATGAAAAAATAAATCTCTGAATGGACCCATGGGAAGATCTCAGAATATAAATATTAATTTGAATGGTGGGACACTAATTTGTGGGGCCACTGATAACATGGTGAGGTATGGACTGGTTATTCCATAAGGATCCAGGCTTTTTTACATCAGTGATGTAAAAAAGAAAATCTTGAAGGTGAAGCGGTTATTCTCCCAAAATAAATTTCAGAATAGCAAGTAACAAAGCTAAAAATTCCTCAGAACCAGTGGAAATTTCCTTTTAATATTTAAACCCAGGGTTTGAGTCTGGAGAAAGCAGATGTTCAACACCTCCAGCTGTAGAAAACCATGATCCTAAATCAGATGATGGGTAACTGTGTCCAGGCATCTAATGGACTTATTTAGACAGCACAACAAAACAGGAGGGTGTTACTTCAGAGGACTAGGGAAGATTTTTTTTTTTCAGATTGTGCTAATAAAATCTTAAGAAACCTTTTATCCCATAAAAGGTTACATTTTCACACTTGCTGCTTATGCTTTCAAAAGGGACAATATGCAAGTCCCTTCATTACTTCATTATATAGGAAGCACTTAAAACATTGAAGGGTGCCTCTGAAATGAGCTTTCAAGAGCAAGAAGTTTTGCCAACCCCATTTGAATTTTTTTCTTGAGGAAAGTGCTCTTTCATTAACACCCTCCCCTTTCCTGGAGTGGGTAAAAATGACCTCAGTATTCTCATGGGGAAAATGAACATTCCCCCAAAGCTTTGGAAGATATAGCAAAAAAAACAGTGCTTCTTGCCAAGAATAAAATTGAGCAAGTCTGAAATGTTTAGAGCTTCTGATTAAACCTTCAGTGGTATGTTTCTCTTAGACAAAGCATTTGTCATAAGTAGCATGTCTGCTGGAGTATGATTTATGCCACCGGACTGAAATTGGCTGAATAATTTATGCTGTTTATTGTTCAGTAAAGATAAAAAAAAAGTAGAACAAGCAGTGTGAAAAAAGGGGGAGACAGATAAAAGTATACATTGAAAAACATTGGTAATCTTAAGAAGAAGGGGGGGTGAAAGTTATTTTCTACATTTAAAGTTAATAAAGTGAATCTAAGAGGAAAGCACACCTTACCATATGGACAATTCTAATGGGTGAACATTGTCAGCATTTTCAATGAAACCAATTGGCTAAGAAAAGCTGCCAAATAGGTGTGAAATGAGGTGAAATTACTAGGGAAACACTTTCTTTTAAGGTACTTTGCTTTGTTCCTTGCAGTGCCTTGCAGCAAAAAATTTAATTTAAATACTGAAAATGGAAAGGCAGCTATATTGATTTAAATTTGCTAAGAAAGTCTTGGAATCTATTTCCTCTTTCTCAGAATAAGTACATAATGTATATATATAAAGATGTACATGTGAAAAATAGATATTACATATATAATACCTTCAACTTTTCTACTCTTTATGTGTGAATCACAGTTTGTTAGAACCTACCACTATGTGTATTAGCATAAAACACATAACTTGAATTGTCAGTTTATAAAATTTTCAGGATGTATGATTATGGTTCTGCTCTTACTCTAAATTTTTACACAGCTTGTATGATTTATTTTATCTGTTGAAACACTGGTTTTATGTTAACACTTTCTTTCTATTTTTTTTCCCTCCTTTTTTTAACACTTAGATTTAATACCCTGAGCCTACTGCAGAGGCAGATTTGCAGACAAAAGGATGGATGGATGGATGGAGGGAGGGAGGGAGGGAGGAATGGATGGATGGAGGAAGGTAGGGAGGGAGGGATGGATGGATGGATAGATGGATGGATAGATGGATGGATGTGCAGCTAGAGGATGCGGTAAAAAGCATGTGGCTTAATTCAGCTGAAAATATTTCACTGATAACTCACTGTATACTGTGGCTAAAAATATTTGAAATGTTTACAGGCTGCATAATATATATGTTTGACATATTAAAGCAGACTCCTATCAGCTGCTCAGTAACCGTTCCAGTGAAAGTCCTTAAAAGAAATCAAGCCACCAGTCTGCTGTGCTGTTTCTAATTTGAAGGCAAATTCATCTCTGACACACAGCAGATTCCATGCAGGTGGAAGCAAGCCCCTCACTGCTCCTCTCTCTGCCAGTCAAATTATGTCATCAGTGAAGGATCACTGGTTTTTAATGATACGGTGGCCTCCATACTGAGAAGCAGGTCCTCACAGAGCAATATGCATAGCCAATAAAATGGCTGTCACCAAATTACAATTGACACTTAACATCACTAAATCTGCAGTGTAATTCCTTGTGACAGTTGTGTAGGTATATTAGAAGAAAATAATTTACTTCAAACCCAGCATGTAAGACACATTTTCCTGGGTGTAATTCATGTCACATTTACAGTAGCCAAAGCAAGCACTCTCGAGGCAACCTTAATCTGGGAAGAGATCATAGATACTAACATGTTCATTGAAGTATGATTATTTATGCATGCAATAAACAAAGCTAGAGCAGTTGTTCGTTGTAGGTTTTAATTGTTATTGGGGGTTTTAATTGTTATTGGGTTTTAAATGAATATTAGCCTCTTATGCTTTAGGGATTAAGAAAACTATAAATACAAAGCAACATTTCAAATGTAAAACTGGCATCAACTGGAACCATCTCAACGTTTTTCTGGACCAGCAGCCAAATGTAAGCATGTGATTCCTTACTTCCCCTCCTTGCTCTCCCCACGTTGCTGTGTGTAGGTTTGAATATCTCCATGCTTTAGCATCTATGGCAGCATTAACATCCACCATGTATGTTTAACTCCAGAGGTACTAATAGACACAGGGACCATCAGCACTACAGTGGACTTCCATAGCTCTTCATCCTCTTAAGTGATAATACTCTTGAACAAAAGGTAGGAGAGGCAAAACCTCTGTCCTCCAGCTTACCTGTTTTGATACATTCACCCGAAGCTGATTTGCGAGGAGAACTTGCTCCATCCTTATAAGCATACATAAATGTGACAGAGCAAAAGGTCTTCACTCCACAGGATGAAGTGCTTTGAATGCCTAGTGAAATGGGACTGCAAAAAATTCATTCCAACTTTGTCTCCAGGCAATTCACCTTTGGCCCAGTGATGATATGAGTCTTTCTGCTGATGGGGAAGGTATAATAAGTCAGGTCAAGCAGTCTTCAGCAGCCAGGGGTCTATTTGTTAGCAGAATGAAGCAGGTGTAGCATTTTTGCACTAGATTAGCTCTTCCCAGTGTGAGAACTACCTGACTGGAAGCCCTCAAGGTTACATATGAAATAGAGGAGGTGGGTGCTCGTTCTGCAAATGGTCCCTGTGTACAGGTAAGAAGGTTTGTTTCAAAAACCCAAACATGAAAATATGAATCAATGGATGTGAATTTCCCCCTTCTTACAAACTAGCTGAAAAATTGCCTGCAAACAAAAAGCCTGCTGAGGTCTCTGTCATGTGGCTGACCTCCTATACTGGAAAGCATCAGACTGGCATAAGGTTGTCCCTTTTGTAGCATCCTTTCCTGCACAACCCATCAAACAAATACTGAATGCAATTAGAGTCCCCACTACTTTGTCCCATCCACTCTCAAAAGTGTATAATTAATCAGTAAAATGACCAAAAAAAAAAATTAAAACAAACAAACAAACTGAATTTCCATGCACAGAACTTCTTCACCCTTTCCAGACAGGGCTGAGCAAACACCTAGGTCTTCCAGCAGCTTCCCAGAAGCTCAGCACATCTTCCATGAGTGACAGTGGCTGGGAAAAGGGTCACTCTGAGAGTACAGATTTGATGACAATGCTGCTCCCACCCCATGTTAAGTAGGGACAAGGGGTATCCTCAGTCTATCCAGCTGTGGATAGAAACCCTTTGGAGTGCACCAGATCAGCAAAGATGACCCAGAAATATTCTTTACAGCCAATGATCCTTGAGCACCCCAGTGTCAGCAAAGGAGGGGTCAGGTGTTGGCAGAGCTCTTTTAGGAATGCAGCTTTTGGATCTCATGGAAACTACCTGGGAGTGGTTCCTCACAGGGCAGTGGCTGATTTTGGGCACCCTGGGGATAGCATGG
This sequence comes from Indicator indicator, assembly GCF_027791375.1. NCBI lineage: Eukaryota > Metazoa > Chordata > Aves > Piciformes > Indicatoridae > Indicator > Indicator indicator. The sequence goes on along the minus strand of NC_072053.1, from coordinate 661,033 downwards.
GATTCCTGCATTGAGCATCCCAGGAATGGCTTGGGGTTGCTGTACTGAGCATCCTAAGGATGGCTTGGGATTCCTACATTTCGTTAAGGCTGCTTGGTGCTGCAGCCTGACACAGCTCTCACTGTGGGCAGTAGAACAGAGGACTACATGTGTTTTGAAATTAGAAAACAGTGTGGGATGTGGTGGTGGATGTTTTTTTCTGTCTAGACAGGCAGACCTGCTTCAGGAAATATTACTGTTTCCTAACCATCTCCGGAAAGACCTGGCTCCATGATACTCCAAGGGGAGTTAGAGCAGTGGTATGAGCTTGGGGAAAGTTTTATTTTTCCTTCCAGCAAATCACTGGGACAATTTGACAACACAGCTTCTGAAAACAATTTAAGTGGCACAGAATTGCAAGTAATGGCACTTTGCAGAAAGTAGTCCTTAGCTCTCAAAGTCAATGCCCACCAGAGTCGAGATGCAGTAACTTTTATAGAGCTTTGCATACCAGAGGAGGCTATTTTTCTTTTTTTTTTTCTTTAGTTTCTTTTTTTCTTTAGTTTCTTGTTTTTCTTTTTTTTTTTTTCTTTTTTTTTTTTTTTTAATCTGCTGCCTTTGTTGTATGGAACACAATAGCCCACTGTATTTAAGATTTCATTATAACAGTTATTTTACAGCTGGCTCCACAAACTATCTACAAGCATCTCTCTTTGGAGCCTTTATAATTCAAATAAGTCAATGCTCCATAATTTACCTGCTTTTTCAGAGCTGCTGAGCAACTGGTATTGAATCTCATATACAAAAGTGTCCAAGTGATATAAAGAAGGTGAATTTCATTATCTGTCTGCACATAGTTTGAAAAGTTTCCTCTCACAGAGGTTGCACTAGAAAGCTATTTGCAAGGGGAGATATTTTTGGGTAGCAATTCCTAAGCACTGGCACTCAAGAAGTTCTCATGAGCATGAGAAGGACAAATATTACTAGAATAGAGCTACACAAGCTTCTTGGAAGGCTACTTATTCTCATGCCTGTGGACTCAATACAGGTGTGAAATAGAAGCCAGGAATGTGATGAAGGGAAACAAAAAAGTAGAGTGATATAAAAGTGTACCCAGAGCATCTGCCTGGAACTTGTCACTGCAAAGGCAAGAGAAAACTATTGTGAGCCAGGGAAAGACAGGGGAAGTGCACTTGAAGGTGAATGATTTAGCAGTCAGTAATGAAATGCACTGTAATCTTTAGCAATAACCAAAGAACTTGGACTAAACCCTTAATAAACTTGTTACAAAATGCCACAATCCCGTTTAGAAAACACATACTCATCTTTTTATTGGCGTAGGCTTGCAGATATCCTGGCAAACACAAGCCAAGTGATGCAAAGGCTTAAGTGACAGCAGGTGGAATCTAATCTCTCTGCCTTCCCATGCTGCCAAATAGGGTCGTATCACTGCTGCCTTCCAACCTGAGCTGATTTGTCACACAACACATGGCCTATTACCTCGTTACCTTGCTAGCCTCCTTGGCAGAATTCCTACCCTGAAGACATCTTCTTCAGCTGCTGAGATTAGTAGTGTTGCAAGCGAAATCTGGGAGATCTCTGGTGGGAACTCTCTTTTTGAAGCACGTTTATCATCATCTGTCAGAGTGAGAGTTTGCTGTGCATATACACCACAGAATCATAGAATCCATAGGGTTGGAAGGGACCATCAAAGGTCATCTCGTCCAACACCACTGCAGTCAGCAGTAACAACCCCAATTATATTTGGTTTCTCAGGGCCCCATCAAGTTTGACCTACGGATGTGGCCTCCAGTACATCTTTGGGAAATCTGCTCCAGTATTCCACCACCTTTATCGTAAAGAACTTCCTCCTTACATCCAACCTAAATTTACCCTGCTTTAGTTTCAAACAATTGCTCCTCATCCTGTCACTACAAGCCCTTCTAAATTGTCCCTCCCCAGCCTTCCCATAGGTCCCCTTCAGATACTGAAGTGCAGCTCTAAGGTCTCCCCAGAGTCTTCTCTTCACAAGGCTGAACAATCCCCAATTGCCTCATCTTGTCTTCATAGCAGAGGTGTTCCAGCCCTCTGACCATCTTCATGGCCCTCCTCTGGACCCTCTACATCAGGTCAACGTCCTTCTTGTGCAAAGGGGCCCAGAGCTGGACACAGCACTCCAAATGGGATCTCACCAGAGCAGAGTTACAGAATCACCTTTCTTGATACTCTGGCCACATTTCTTTTGATGCAGCCCAGGATGCAAGATATATGCATGGGCTGCCATTGCTTCTTCAGCTCAAATTTGCCTATTTCGGAATTGGTATAGCCCACAAATGCTCTAGTGAAGTTACTGAATACACAAAAGTCCAGCTGACCCACTGCCCAAGTCTCAGTAAATCATCTCATCCAACATCATAGCATCTTGCTCTCCTTCACTCCCTTTCTTCCTATCTTACAAACAAATTGCATTCCCTTTCCAGCCTGCTGTGCCTGACTGGACCTCCACAATACCAAAACTGCTCCAGAATGAGCCTTTATACTTACACAAGTTCAGACATGGTTGGTGGATGGGGATTTCAGCCTGCAGTTGGTCTACAGGGCAGAGTTCTCTGACTTTCCTAAACCTGACCTTGAGTTAGTGACAGTGGGTGTCTTGCTTTGGGATGCTCAGTTTCTATAGCCAGGGCTTGGAAATTATGAGGCTGGTCTGAATTTCCCAACTGTTCTGTGGCTGCTTCTCCTAAAAATAGCAACATGTCTTATTGGACAGTACTTTCACATCATTGAGGGAAATGGCAGCATTTCCCAGAAGATGTTGAAAGCTTGCCAGAGACACAGTACATGATGGAATAAGGGAATCTAGAAACCAGGGGAGCATAGCTGAATATGACATCAGGAAAGTTTGTGTTTCTGTTCACCTTTGCAGGATGTGGGGAACAAACAAATTATGTGTCTCTGCGTCCAGTTCTGGAACCACTGTTACAAGAGGGATCTGGACATGCTGGAAGATGTCCAGAGAAGGGCCACCAGGATGAGCAGAGGGCTGGAGCACCTCTCCTATAAGGATAGACTGAAGGAGTTGGGGCTGTTCAGTCTGGAGAAGAGAAGGCTCTGAGGTGACCTTATTGTGGCCTTCCAGTATCTGAAGGGGGCTACAAGAAAGCTGGGGAGGGACTTTTTAGGCTATCAGGGAGTGATAGGACTGGGGGAATGGAATAAAGCTGGACGTGGGGAGATTCAGGTTGGAAGTGAGGAAGAAGTTCTTCCCCATGAGAGTGGTGAGAGCCTGGAATGGGTTGTGCAGGGAGGTGGTTGAGGCCCCATCCCTGGAGGTGTTTGCAGCCAGGCTGGATGAGGCTCTGGCCAGCCTGCTGTAGTGTGAGGTGTCCCTGGCCATGGCAGGGGGGTTGGAACTGGATGATCCTTGTGGTCCCTTCCAACCCTGACTGATTCTATGATTCTATGATTCTATGATTCTATGATTCTCTCTATAGGCTCAGGGTCACAAATTTGACTTCATCTTTAAAATATCCCTGGAAGTTCAAATTAGCTTTTCCACCCCCACAGTCAAAAATGGGATTAGCAAAGCCTACTGTCCTGAAGAGTCAAACCCCAAACACGCCCTAGCTCAGACAATGGCTAAGAACCTGTAAATGTGCTTACCTGGACAGCTCCTGGACTCCAGATGGTCAAGGTAAATGTCTAGCGGGTGTGATTAACCTTGTAAGTACCCCTGAATGTGCAAACCTGCACACTTCCTGGGGTCCAGATAAGCATGTACCAGGTGTGATTAACTTTGTAGCACAGCTGGGAGCTTTGTGTGCCCCTGGCCATGTTTGGATATGCTCCATCCCATAGGTCCAGTTATCAGGGTTCTGTATTACCAAAGGGCATTACTTGTCTTGGGACAGTATTTAATCCAGCCAAGAAGTCAGGCAGCTTGCCTTGTTCTCATCCAGACAGCAACAAGAGCCAAGTGCTGCCCAAGTAGCAGCTGAGGACCTGCTGACCACAAGGAGACAAGAGCCAAGTGCTGCACAAGTAGCAGCCAAATAATCTGCTCTAGCAGACCAAAAACTTCAGCCAGGCCTTGCACCTGGACCAAGGCAGAAAGGAAAAAGCTCCAAGGGAACTGAATCCCAGAAGAGGCTGCAGCCCAGTGAGGGAGCACACAAGAGAGAGGCCCCCAAGCCCTCTCCAAACCAAGGACAAGCTCCAGACCATGAACTGGGCAAAATAAGAAAGAGGCTCCTTAGCCCTCACCAAGCCAAGGACTGCTCAAATCATAGCCACAGCATCTAGGAAGATACCAGACAGGGGAGCAAGTCATGAGACACCAGCCCATCTGCCATGGAATCCCATTGGTGGGAAACCCACAGATCACAGCACCTGTATGTCCACTTTGAATTACTGTTAGATCTGTGCTTAAATCATTTAACTGTCTTTATATGTGGAGTGTAAAACCCAGAACTGAATAATTGAACCTGTGAATACCTCTTTTGTAAACAAAAGTTATGGTGGTGTTTGAAGATGTTTGCTTATGATAGAAAACTGGGGGGGTTGGCTGACACCCCTCAGGCTGTGCTGCATCCAACGTGACCTGGACAGGCTGAGAGCTGGCTGCAGGCAAACCTCATGGAGTTTAATAAGGACAAGGGCAGGGTCCTGCTTCTGGGGAGGAAGAACAACAGGCACCAGGACAGGTTAGAGGCTGCCCTGCTGGAGAGCAGCTCCACAGAGAAAGACCTTGGAGTGCTGGTGGGCAGCAAGTTCTGCATGGCACAACAATGTGCTCTGGTGGCCAAGAGAGACAATGGGATCCTGGGGTGCAGCAAGAAAGGTGTCCAGCAGGGCTAGGGAAGTTCTCCCTCTCTACTCTGCCCTGCTCAGACCACCCCTGCAATCCTGTGTCCAGTTTTGGGCTCCCCAGTTCCAGAGAGACAGAGACCTGCTGGAGAGAGTCCAAGGCAGAGCCAGGAGGATGATGTGGGGACTTGAGCATCTCCCCTGGGAAGAGAGCCTGAGAGCCCTGGGGCTGTTTAGTGTGGAGAAGAGAAGGCTGAGAGGGATCTGATCAATGTCTATCAATAGCTGAGGGGTGGGTGTCAAGGGGAGGGGGCCAGGCTCTGCTGGGTGGTTCCCAGGGATAAGCCAAGGAACAATGAGTTCAAACTTGAACAGAGAAGATTTCAGCTCAAGATGAGGAGAAACTTCTTTGCAGTGAGGGTGACAGAGCCCTGGAGCAGGCTGTCCAGAGGGGTTGTGGAGTCTCCTTCTCTGGAGCCTTTCAAACCCCACCTGGATGCATTCCTGTGCAGACTACCCTAAGTGATCCTGCTCTGGCAGGGGGGTTGGACCTGATGATCTCTTGAGGTCCCTTCCAACCCCTGATATACTGTGAGACTGTGAAGATACCACAGTCCAAGATATTAATCGTAAAATATATAAAATATACATTTTTATTACATCTGCTCATCCTACCAGTTCTACTACTCCTACCAGTTCTACTAGTCCTACAAACAGTCTACGTTATTCCTCCTCAGCCCTGCAGTCTTGCTCTATCAACTAGTCATAAAATAACTTATTTTTATTTTTGATATAAAACACCAGAGCATATTTCAGAGGCCAATCTTCTGATTCACCAGACATCACATGAAAAACGGACTTCAGTGCAACTTGAGTAACCAAAGGAAGATCATACCAGACAGATTGCCAAATCTTTTTGAAAAGATAACTGACTCACTTGGACAAAGGAAATGAAAAAAAAAAAAATAATCCCACAATTGACTAGCCTTCAATAAAGTAGCTGATAGTATGACCTTAAAATCATTGGTGAAGCTGGAGACACAGGGACTGTTGTAAGAAACACTACTATCTGTGGATTCAAAGGTTAAAATGTTTTAAAATTAATTATTCTATGGAAGGCAAACTGCTACTGAAGTTTCTCAAGAGTCTTTCTTAGGAACAAACTGATCTATTACAAGAAGGATCTAGAGGTGCTGGAAGGTGTCCAGAGAAGGGCCATGAGGATGAGCAGAGGGCTGGAGCACCTCTCCTGTGAGGACAGCCTGAAAGAGTTGAGGCTGTTCAGTCTGGAGAAGAGAAAGCTCTAAGGAGACCTTCTTGTTGCCTTCCAGTATATGATGGGGGCTACAAGAAAGATGGGGAGGGACTTTTCTGGGTGTCAGGTAATGATAGGACTGGGGGGAATGGAAAAAAAAATAGAAATAGATAGATTCAGATTGGATTTTAGGAAGAAGCTCTTCCCCATGAGGGTGGTGAGACACTGGAACAGGTTGCCCAGGAAGGTGGTGGCAGCCTCATCCCTGGAGGTTTTAAGGCCAGGCTGGATGTGGCTGTGAGCAACCTGATGTAGTGTGAGGTGTTTCTGCCCATAGCAGGGGGTTGAACTATATAATCCAACCCTAACAATTCTGTGATTCTTATTAAAGTATACAGGAAAAAAAAAAAAAAAAGAAAAATAAAGCTATGTGGTGATAACAGATGCTTTGGTGGCATCTTCAGTTGATGGAGAGTGGAAGATCATTCTGAAACAGTTGCATGACCCTTCAGAGAATGATGGGATGAGACATAGTAGGAGAAGTTGTTAAGTTACAGTTAGGTACTTTGACAATATTCCAAACAAACCTATTCAGGGGAAAAAAAAAAACTGTCTACTTGCTGAAGTTTAGATATCCAAAATAAATGTTCTTCCTACCATATCCTGGTTGAATTTTGACAAAACATTCCTGCATTACAGACAGAAAGAGGTGGAATTGCATTAATCAGTGACACCAGCTGTGCCCTGGATTATAGCATGGCTGAGAGAGGGACAAACCCAAGGTTTGGCCTCGTCCACCCCTGCTCCATTTGCAACTCACTGCAATCTGCAGTGCATTTTTCAAAATTCAGAAGCTGTTATTTCAGTAGCAATGGATAAAGGTTCTTTATACTCTTTCTCTCATCCTACTGGGTTCCCACATTAGCACAAGCTGGAATTTGGCACAGAGGGGCTGCTTCTTTTTTTTTTCTTTTTTCTTTCTTTTTTTTTTTTCTCCAGAGATGCTTACATCTATTTTAGGAACATCTGCTGTAATAAAAAATGTGTGGCACATACTCCATGACTTGCCACATAATCCTCATGTGGCAAATAACTGAATATAAAATAAATCTGACAAAACTAATAAAGTACAGCAATGCCAGGAATAATAATCAATAATGTAACTCCGCTTTTAAGGGATGAAACATGAAGGTCACATTGTGGCTAATTGCAAACATTGCAACCCAAAACATCACAGCTCATTGTGAGACTATAATTTTAACTTCATGCTCAGTCAGATCACATCAATGGTATGAGGCTCAGTGACCTTCTGCTAGTTGGCCAGGATCTCAAACAATAGGCCAATGTAGCCATCATTATACCTTCTAGCATGGTGGCTATTAAGGACTCTTTTTTTTTTACTAAAGAGTCATCAGACATTAATTGCTAATTGAAACTACACTACAAGGAAGTGAATTCTGATATCTGACAACGAATGCAAATATTTGACTTAAACATATTAAAGGCAATTTAATAATTAGGGATATATCTGTGGAGACATACATTGAAGGATACTTTTTAAGACCTGTATGTGAAAGAAAAAAATTCAGAAGGCACATTTCCAAGAGGTAATACTGAATTCATGTTCGTCTCTCAGATTCTCTTGGCCTGTCTTAAAATATTGGGAAAGCAGTTCAGCAAACAGAAGCTGTTCACAGGATCTGTATGCACTCAACATAATAAATATTAGATGAAGAATGCACCTATATTACTGTCTTTCACCCCTATGACCCCTCTGACCTGTTAGAAAAAATAAAGTCAAGTCATATTTTGCTTCAGTTTTTACAGAATGTGCTCTGTACTGCATGGGCATAGGGGTTAGCATATATCTAATAGATAGCTGAGTGTGTCAGATAGATGAATCAGCCTTCTGTGACCTGATGCTATAGTAAATTATTAGATTATATGATATAAAATGTTCAGACATCCAAGGAGTTTCTGACTGTTTCATAGTAGCATCAAAGAACATGAGAAGTCTTTTGTCATTATACCATCTAAAAAAAAATTAAATTAAATAAATTAAAAAAGAAAGAATCACAATCTATGCACTTATCATTTTGTTGTGTTCTACCTTGAGAACACAAGGAATTAGTTGTATTGTACATGTCTTTTAGTTTCCCACAAAATACCTCCACACTGTCATGCCAGAAATGTAATAATTCATTTCAACTTTTTTTTTTTAGTTTTCTGTTCTGCCATCCACTCAGAAGTCATAAAACCAGCTAAGTCAGTCGTCAGCTAATAAAAACTTGTTCAGTTAATGCTACATCTTGTTTCAATACCACTTTTTCATCTTAAGGTAATGTTTTCAGTAGTTTTCTTAGCTAGATCATGGTCAGCTCTCTGTACCAGAGCAACCTATACCAAATTTCTCTACACATCAGCTTTATATAATAGAATCATAGAATTACTAAGGTTGGAAAAGACCTCCAAGATTATCAAGTCCAACCTCCTACCCAGCACCTCCATGGCCATGTCCTGATCTGCCACATTTACTCATTTTATGAACACCTCTGTGGATGACAACACCACCACCCCTCTGGACAACACAGTAAAACTTCAGGATGGCGTGGAGGTCCATCAGCCTGCTTGTAGAGCAGATAAACATATCCCTCTCTCAACTGCAAGAGAGAATTTGTCAGAAGGAATGAGTAGACACCTAGACTCAGGGGAAACTAAAGGCAAAAAAGGAGTACTCTCTTCTGGATTTCTTTGTGTGCCAACTTTTTATCTTACAGCAAAATTCAGAGTGGAGTGGGGAGGCAATAAAAGAAGCCAAGCAAATAACCTCTTCATCTGCGTGTAACTGGTTCCCCCTATTCTGCTGGCACTGGGTGCTGCTTGTTAATGAGCATTTTGCTCTTACTCCAGCAAAATCTTGATGCATGCCTAGCCCTGAGAAAGGAAGAAAGCTTGGTAAAGTCCATGGGGTGGTATTTACATGTTAAAATGGAGCCTGTAAGAATGAAAACTAGCTGTAAATTAGAGAGTGATTTAAATTGGGCAACTGGATGCATGTCTTAACCTTCTGAAGTGAAAAATAAGGAATATCTTTAGTATTAAACCCTTGACAAAATGCTCCCCAGGGTATGCAGCAGGTCCAGAGAGCTCTTATGTGCCATTGTGGGGATCTGCCTTTGAACTCTCAAACAGTGGGAGTGATGGAGGAAGGTAGGAGAAGTGCATTTAACTTGGTGACACTGAATATGAAATCTGTTCCTATGACTCACACAAGTTCAGAATGGGTTCAGGATCTGTCAGAGAAAGTAGACACCAACATATGAAAGTTACGGGAGACCAAAGGCAATGAAAGGAAACAAGCAAAGAGCCTCTTCATCTGCTATCATATAAAAGCCACCCAAAGTCCAACAGAAAATCAGGATATAATCCTGAGAGACAGACATCCTGGATTCTCTGTAAAAGTTTCCAAACTGGAACCAAAATAAAACCCCATAAAACTCATTTCAGATGGGTTTTCAAAAGAACTTAGCTGGTAAGGGGATGAGGATTACATTGACATATTTAGCATTCATTCCTGACAGAAGCTTTCTGTGAAGTGCAGGAAACCCTCAAACTCTTTGTTGTTGTTTTTTTTTTTCCCTTTCCAAAACTTCAGGAGAGAATGGGCACACTTCATTTTAATCTCATCCAGACTTCTCACAATCCACTCTTTCTGTTTTGGGGGTTTCTGTTTGGTTGGTTTGTTTGGTTTGGTTTGGGGTTTTGGGTTTGGGTTTTTTTTGTGGGTTTTGGTGTTTTTTTTTTTTTTTTTTGGTCTCTTTCTCAATAATTTTAGAATTGATTAGTCTTACTGCTCTTTGCTGCCAGTCTTGCTCTTCGTTCCTATTGTAGAAGAGATCTTTGTGTGATGCAGGTACTGCCCCGAGTGTTTGATCTTTGACCTCCACTCAGAGACTGTTTTATGTAGAAAAGCCCCATGATTATTGCCATTACTTTCTTTAACCTACTTTTTCACCTTGAAGTGTAAAGGGTCACAGCTAGGGCCTGGCTCTTATTACAGTCTTTAGATGAAGCATATACTATGAAAAGAACTCTGTTTTTATTTCTTAGGAATTATGGCTTTCGAGCCTTTGAATTCCACAAAGATAATTACTGTTTGGCCACCTTTTTGTCTGATATTTGATGCTGCTGAGTGGAATAAATTACCTATCTAACAAGGAGGGTTAATTGGTAGTTGCAAGCCAATGTGCATGCTCTCTGCTAATTCCCTTATTATTTTTCTTAAACCTTCACGTGAACTATCGCCCCGCACACCGCCTTGTTGTTTTAACCCTTCCCCTCTTAACAGCAGCTGCAGATGACTATTTAATTCTGATTATCCCAAACTGGATTGGGGTTTAAAACATTTATGTGCTCATAATTCTGGGACTCACGATAAACTGAGGCTATCATGACGCATGTGAAGAGAGCAACAAGTCAGAGATCTAACTATTTCCTTTGGGTTTTTTCTCCCCTCATTTAGGTCTTTGAAAGTGGTTCACCACTTGTATGGCAATAAGCAACAAGTAGGATGCTTTATTATTACTAATTATTATTATTATTATTATTAATTTTTGTTATTAAATGTGTGGAACTAAAAGTACTTCAGAGAGGCTGACACACCAGTGACAACTTTAGCACAGCTGAATGCGAATGAAAGCTCTTTGGGAGTGCAGCTCCAGACAAAATGACTTAAAGCATCTTGGCAAATGCCATGAAAAGCAAGATACATGTATCAGAAAATGTCCTTGCGGCTGCCATCCCTGTTGTTGAAGTCATTATCCAATATTCCCATATTTTAGCAAGCACCCACCTTAGGAAGGGCAGGTGGTCGGCAGTGGTTTCACATCACATGAAATGAAAAATGCCCCATGCCTGGGTGTTCTAATAACCATGATATTATTATAACAATTACAGCATTTAATATATGGGATTAGTCCTTCTGATAGCACCATTAACCATCACTATACCCTGTAATAGGTGGCTTCATCTTTGTTATGACATGATCTTTCCTACTGTTTATTGACTTTTCAATGCAAGGGGGAGGGAACATTCCCAGCCCCCCAAACCTTTAAGAAGCTACTGTAAAGCTGTGGTTTTATTCTCAGCTGGAATGTTTAGAAACCCTCAGAGCTAAATACCTTGGTGTACTGCTTAAACACCAACAACAGCCTTATGGGGCCTTGCCCGACTTTAAACACATCTTTTTTTGTTGAGAATATTGCATTCTGACACAATTCTGTAGGCTAACCCTGGGCTCACATTAAATATACCAGCTTCATTGAAGCTTACTGAATTGGACTGAGTTGCTTTTTGTTTTATTCTCTCTTTACTTCACCCCCGACTGAGACTGGACAGCCTTTCTTCTAGCAGAGCGTGCTTTAAAGCATCCCAAAAGAAGGGAAGGGGGTGGAGAGTCTGGGGGAGGGGGAAAAGGAGAAGGAGGGGTGGGGAGGGGTGGGGAGGGGTCGGGGGGGTGAAGACTGGTTCGTAAGGAAACCAAAAGGTGCAGCTTAGGCCCATAATTAGTCTTGATCCTTAGAGTCTAAAATATTTTAACGCCAGGTTTGTGATTGCAGCGCTGCAAAGTGGATTTGGGAATGCAGAAAAGTAATTAGGTCTGTGCATTGAAGTGTGGAGAGCATTTAAAAGTGAATGGGTGGTTACTACATTCTTGGCAGGCTGTTTTTTATCTTTTCATGCTCCGCTGTTGTTAGAGATGATGGGTTTATTGCAGTTTTAGCACTTTGGAGGTGGCTGTGTTTTTCTTAACTGAGCCTTTCACTTTCCTGTCTCTTAAGAGGAATACTTGCACAGCAGAAGGAAGAGCAGAGAAAATGTGAAATCACAAAAATAACGTCAGCCTGAACAAGCAGGAATAAACCACAGCCCTGCAACGGGCCACCTGCAAAGAATCGGGTTTAATTAATGACTCATTCTGTATAGAACCAGCTGGAGACAATGGTCACCCCAAGGAGAAGAAAAACAAAACATTTGCTTCTCTGGCGGGGTATGTTCACATCATCATCTGTACAAACCACCAGGCAGAAAGGGCTGGAACCATCATCAACCTGCTTGTAACTCCTGACTGGTTTCCCAACATGGATAAAACCAGCATGAAAAACAACAGAGTAGCATCTGGGAGTTAGCAGCCATGAAGCTTACATACCCATTGCAGTTCTTTTTTACTGTTATTGTTGTTGGTTTTGGTGGTGGTGGTGGTTTTCCTGTTGTTAGTGGTTTTGTTGTTGTTAGTGGTTTTGTTGTTGTTACATTACATCACATTGCATCACTGCTCTTAATTATACATATTATTAAGGGTATATCCACTTGAAATAATAATACATGCATTTTCTTGCAAAGCTGTCATTTATGCAGGTCTAGCTGTTGAATTAATGGAACAAAACTAGAAATGGGTAGATTCAGATTGGATGTTAGGAAGAAGCTCTTCCCCATGAAGGTGCCCAGGCACAGGCTGCCCAGGGAGTTGGTGGAAGCCTCATCCCTGGAGGTTTTTAAGGCCAGGCTGGAGGTGGCTGTGAGCAACCTGATGTAGTGTGAGGTGTCTCTACCCATGGCAGGGGGGTTGGAACTGGACAATCCTCGAGGTCCTTTCCCACCCTAACAATTCTATGATTCTATGATTCTAATTATATCATCATAGAACTGCTTTGATTGGAAAAGACCTCCAAGATCTTCAAGTTCAACTGTCAACCTAAGATCTTGTTGGCCATTAAACCATGTCCTAAAGCCCACACGATTCTGGAACACGTCCAGGGACACTGACTCCACCACCTCCCCTGGTCACAATTTCAGGCCATTTCCTGGTTTTCTATCACCTAATACCAGGGAGATGAGACCATCCCCCACCTCATTACAGTCTCCTTTCAGGGAGCTGTAGAAAGCAATCAGGTCTCTCCTCAGCCTCCTCTTCTCCAGGCTAACCAACCCCAGTTTCTTCTTCCTTCTTAAGATATGTTGTCCAGACCCTTCACCTGCTTTGTTGCCCTTTGCTGACTGTTTCGAGGCTCCCATTTGCTGACCTGAAAGTGTAGAAACTTTGCATTAATTAAAAAATAAAATAAAACAAACCAAAAAGTTCTGAAAATGAGAGAGGAACCTGCATGTATCTGAAAGAGGAAATATCTTGTGTCTTTCTCTGCCTCAATGGCAGACTGCTGCATTAAACAGCTGTGACAGAAATACAGGGAAACACTGGGCCACACAACAATGCAGGAAGTGCACTTATTAGCTAAGAGAAATTGCTTAAGATATTGAGAAAGATCTGCTAAAGTATAAGGAAAAGAGTACATGGAAATTCTGCAATAGAAATCTGATAAACCTATAACCATAAGGTTCCATAATTGTATTTTTTATCAGATTATTTCTTTTAACTAATTCAGTTCTCTTTGTTAGGGACTCACATGGGGTTTGAAAGATATTTTGGGGTTATTTTCATCCTTTTTATTTTTAATCAGCTTTTAACTCATCTACTCTTTTTCTTATATTCAGGTCACCTAAGAAAATTCCATTTCATCTTGGGCTTCAATAGATACTCATTCACATAAAAGCTTTGTTTCATTTCCAGATAAGCTCCTAAAGGAGATCTAGGATATTTTTCTTCTGCATCATCCAATGCCTGGGAAATGTTTTATTCCAATTGGCCCTTTCTGGCAGGTGGTATTTCTTTCAGAGTTTTGTGAATACATGGTAGAAAGGGTTTGGCTTTTGCAGGATGTATCTCTTATGCCTGGGGTGGGAGCAAAAACAATCCCTTTCTAAACATTCCCTAAAAACCTGTCTGCAGTTGAGGGGAAAAAAACAACCTCCATATTTAAACAGTAATAAGTCCTGTACCTGGGGAGGAACAACATCATGCACCAGTACAGATTAATGGTTGATCTACTGCAAAGCAGCTCCATGGAGAAGGACTTTGGAATCCTGATGGATAAGAAGGTATCAATGGGAGAGCAAGGTGCCTTCATGGTGAAGAAGGCCAGTGGTCTCAGAAGAGTGTGGCCACTGTGTTGAGGGAGGCTCTCCACTCCCTCTATTCTGCCCTAGTGAGACTCCCCACAGGAAGAACAGGGACAGGGATATACTAGAGAGTGTCCAATGGAGGCTGCAAGGATGATGAAGGGACTGGAACATTGGTCTGATGAGGAAAGGCTGAGAGACCTGGGGCTATTTAGCCTGGAAAAGAGAAGACTGAGAGGAGGTCTTACAAATGTTTATAAATACCTGAAGGGTGAGTGTTAAGGAAAAGGTGTCCCCCTTTTCATCAGTGTCCTCTGATGAGTACAAGGGGCATTGGACACAAACTGGGATGCAGGAACTTGCACCTCAACATGAAGAAAAACTTCTTTGTTGTGAGGGTGCTGGAGCCCTGGAACAGGCTACCCAGAGAGGTTGTGGAGTCTCCTTCTCCGGAGACTTTCAAGACCCACCTGGATGTGTTCCTTTGTGACCCACCCTAGGTGATCTGTCTTTGGTAGGGGAGTTGGACTGGATGATCTCTGGAGATCCCTTCAAACATTCTATGATTCTATGATCTTGTGATTCTATGACACAATTTTGGGTTTGCACAAGTCTTTTTAGAAGGTTTCAGCATTGTCAAATCATTGTCAGCTTGAGAAATTTGGGATTAGCCTCCAAACTGTAGGAGCCAAGCTACTGCCACCAGAGATCATTCTGTATTTGGGAGAATGAGATGAAATAGCGTGGGTTTGGCTCACTTGAAATTAATGTCACTATTCAAAAGATCTCAGTTAGTGTGGCCTTAAGATTCTAGTAGGTCACTGGATGAATATTTGTTGGATGACATTGGGAAATAACTCTGGTTCCTCTGAAATGCACATACCTGAAGTTCTGTGCCCCTCGTTATGGATTACACATCTGAATTCTTTACATAACTTCTATGCTACACATATTACTTCCAGAAACACCAAGCCTCATGAAACAGGTTCCAGGAATGACATTTAAGCACTGGTTAAACAACTGTGACACAACACTTCCAACTCTGAAACACCAGGCTTTGAAATACCATGTCTGGGGAGATGAAAAAGAAAAGCAGAAATGGCAGGAAAACATGAGGAGACCTCACAGTATTCCACCAATTTCTCAGGAGGAATATTATAGCCCAGGAAGCATCTGCCTGCTGGACACAGAAATGAGAGGATAGTGCTTAGAACCAGAGTACTGGTGCCCGGCAAAGATGCACTGACAGCCCTTCAAACACCTCCCTGCTTCCTTGAAGCTTGATGCTATATTCATTAGCTACATTTCAACACCATCTGCAAAGAAAAAAAGATGAGTAAGTCTATTTGGTCACCCCTAAACCAGAGCTTACTAGCCTCCAGCACACTATGGCCTCAGTATTTCCCATTTTAAATATATGTATACATACCTAGAGTACTGCATCTGTATCTGGAGCCCTCAATACAGGAAGGACATGAACCTGATGGATAAGGTCCAGAGGAGGGCCACAAAAATGATCAGGGGGTTGGAGCAGCTCTGCTACAAGGACAGGCTGAGGGAGATGCAGTTGTTCAGTCTGGAGAAGAAAAGGCTCTGGGGAGACCTAATAGTGCCTTACAGTATGTGAAGGATGGAGAGAGACTGTTTATAAAGGCCTGAAGTGACAGGATGAGGGGCAGTGGTTTCAAACTAGAGAAGAGCAGATTTAGATTGCATGTTAGGAACAAGTTCTGCACCATCAGGGTAGTGGAATCCTGGAATAGGTTGCCCAGGGAGGTGGTTGAGGCCCTGTTCCTGGGGATATTCAAGGTGAGGCTCATCAGGGCTCTGAACAACCTGATCTAGTTGAGAATGTCCCTGCTGACTTCTGAGAGGGTTGGGATGGATGACCTTTGGAGGTCCCTTCCAACCCAAACCATTCTATGATTCTATGATATGAAGTTTTGATAACCACCATAGCAAAAATGTAATTTGTGGCTCTCTCTCAACTCCATCTTCATGCAAATGTTGTCCTGTGAAAACAATCTGGAAAGCTAGATAAAATTCAGAGGTTCATGAGTACCTGTGTCTCCAAAGAGGAGCAGAAGGACCAGTAATAATAATTAACAGTGAAAGAACAATACAACTTGACAATTCTGCACTGCTTTTCCTGCTGCTTAGTGCACTGTAGGTGCCAGAAGTTTATCTATAGAAGCATCAGCAGCATAAAGCTCTCACCCAGCTGTGGTCTGGTGGGCAAGAAGCTGGTAAAAGAAGATGGTAAAAGTCACAGCTCTGACATCAGCAACTCCCTGAGTCAGAGCTGACAACCTTCTGACACAGAAATTTTGGAAAGAGGGAAGAATGTGGTAATGGATCAACGCATGGGACATGTTGAGATGTGTTCATCTTGGTCATAGTAGTGACCTGTGCATTGGTGTCCAAGACCTCCTTCACAATTCCAGGGACAAGCCTACATGTTCCTTGCATGAGGTTACACATGGAAAGAAACTGAGTGTGCAAGCACACTGAGAATCCATGCCCACCAAAGAGAAAGACACAGGAGTGAAGAAATTAGTAAAGACAGCAGTCATGGAGGGGAGAATAACCACTTATTTTTTATTCCATTTGGCAAGATGCAGCATATGTGAAAACTTGCTTGGTGCTCTCCCAGCAGGCTGTCCATAAAACCTAAGATCCTGTCAACTTTTCCAACCCATGACAGCTGACACCTTCAATGGCCACAAAATCCCAGCAGAAATGGGTGACAAGTGGGTTAGCTACTTCAGCAGAGCCAGAAGCCTGTTCCCTCAACTGACCATCTATTGTCATTGAGGACTGAATTTGGTAAGAGGAGAAGAAAGGAAGGAATTTAGAGGGACACTTTGCTAAAGTAGCAAGAATAACAACAACAATGAAAAAGACGGGAAAGGAATAGTGCCCATTTAGAAGGTGTTTGAGGAGATCATGTCTCTCACCACATTGGAGGTTGCTCTGATGGGATGAAGGATTTGGATGAAGGTGCACATGTTTGACACATCAGTGTCCTGCACATTTCATGCTTGAGTCTCACTCACTTTTATGTACAAACATACATGAAAAGGAGGTTAGTGTATCAAAGCACATAAAGAGTGTTTTTTCAGAGTTGTGTGCCTATCCTCACAAGCTAGGTTCTCCAAAAGTGGTGTAACAGAGTGAGCTTATGCCACCTCTGTACACATGGCAGAACAAAGTCCCCTTCAGTAACATCAAATATGGAGGTATGTCCCAAACACATAAAATCATAGAATGCACTGGGTTAGAAGGGACCTTGAAAGATCATGGAGACCAACCTCTCTGCAGTAAGGACATCCCCTCCTAGATCAGGTTGCTCAGAGCCCCATCAAACCTGACTTGGAATGTCTCCAGGGATGAGGCCTCCACCATTTCTACAGCCTACCCACTCCAGTGTTCCACCACCCTCATAATAAAGAACTTCTCTCTAATGTCCAGCCTGAGTCTACCCTTCTCTTGTTTCAAATCACTGCCCCTCGTCCTAGCACTTCAAGCCCTTCTAAACAGTCTCTCCCCAGCTTTCTTGTAGGCCCCCTTCAGGTTCTGGAAGGCTTCTATAAGGTCTCCCCAGAGCCTTCTCTTCTCTAGGCTGCACACCCCCAGCTCCCTCAGCCTGTCCTCATAACAGAGGTGCTCCAACCCCCTGGTCATTTTTGTGACCCTCCTCTGGACCTGCTCCAGCAGGTCAATGTCCTTCTTGTTTTGAGAGTTTCAAGCAGGACACTCCAGGTGACGTCTCACCAGAGCAAAGAGCTAGAATCACATCTCTCCATCTGCTGGCCACGCTGCTTTTGACACAGCCCAGGATGCCATTGGCCTTCTGGACTGCCAGCACCTATGGTGGAGAAAGCCCAAGGGTCCTAGGGATGTTTAGCAGCAGACTGAGAGGGGATCCTCTCAATGCTCAGCAAGAGCTAAAGGTCATGAGAATGTGGCTGGACTATTTAGAGTGGTGCTCAGTGACAGGATAAGGAGCAGTGGGTACAAACCAGAATCCAGGAGGTTTCATCTGAACTTGAGGTGAAAATTCCTTGCTGTGAGGGTGCTGGAGCCCTGGAGCAGGCTGCCCAGGGAGGTTATGGAGTCTCCATCACTGGAGAGATTCCAACTCCACCTGGCCATTGTGATCCCTGGCAAGCTGCTGCAGGTGCCTCTGCTTTATCAGAGGTCCCTTCCAACCCCTGCCACTCTATGATTCTATGATCTTGTCTTTCCCTCTAGAGGAGCTAAATCCCAAGTCCCAGCACTGCTAACCTTGGAAGACTCCAGCACTTGCAGGGGCAGCCTGCTTGATGTTATTTAAGGAGACATACGTTTTGTATTATATACAGCAACTTATACAATAGCTGAAAATAATGTATCACACTCTTTTAACTTTAGTATTGGGGGAAAAAAAAAAACACCAAAGCTCTCACAAACAAAGCTTTGGGTCTTGATTTAACTTGACACAGAACATGACACAGACTGTGTCTGTAGAACAATATCTTTAAATTAAATGCACATTTGTAAATGTTATTTTGCAACCAGGTGGTTCAGGATAACATTTGGCTCTAAATTGTCCATGGTACTTATTTACAAAGCTTTTCTGAATTGTGACATCTGTCAAGAATGAGTGATGATAAAATAAAATAGGTTTAGGAATGGTAAACCTTTTTAAGGTGGTGGTTAATTAAGAAAATGAAGTTTATTACAGTTGTGATAGCAATCACTAAGCTTAAAAAAAATCTGAAACCCTTCTTAGCATACACAAACTCCAAAATCATAGAATCATTAAGGTCAGGAAAGATCTCTCAGATCATCAAGTCCACCTTCTACCCAGCACCTCCATGACCAGTAGACCATGTCCCAAAGTGCAACATCCACTCATTTGTTGAACACCTCCAGGAATGGGGAATCTATCACCTCCCTGGGCAGCTTTTTACCAACACCTGAACACTATTTCAGTAAAGAAATTCTTCCTAATATCCAACTTAAACTTCTCAAATATTTTGAAACAATGCAGCAGCCATTTTTCAATGCCTTTTGTTTGAAATACTCTCTCCTGCAGAAGCTTGTACTCAGAGATGTTAGGAGAAGGGAAAATATTTTTGTATGTTATTTTTTGTCAGTGAAGAAGTTGCATTTGTAATGGGGTCAAAACAGAGCTAGAACTTCCAAGAAATCAGGAGTTTCCCATAATTAAAGAAATTTCCTCACCATCTAGGCAGGAATACTAACAAAATATGATTATTTCTTTATGCAGTCTCATAGATTTGCCTGAAACTACCATAATCATGATAGATTGATTGCCTTTGCAAATTCTATTATAGCATCAATTGAATAGCCTCTGCAAAATTATCATTCTTGGGCAACAGTAACCCAAAAATCTGAAAATTAAAAAAAATATATATCTTTCCACTCTTGCTTTTAGCTACTTCTTCAACCTGACAGTTGAAAGTAAATCAAGCTTCATTGATGACTGTCATTAGGGTAGGATGGCTAGATCACAGTTTTGTGACAAGTTTCAAAGAAGTCCCCCAGAGAACTTTCTATTTTTTGCTAAGATGCAAAACCTGAAAAAAAAATCTCTCACTCTTTCTTATTTTCTATCCCTGCTCAGCAACTCTCCAAGTCCCATGAGAATTTTTCTGGTTTCTTCTGTCAAAATCTATGGAATCTGCTCCTCTTTGCCTTTTTTTGACTTCCACACATGCAAGGTGCTATCTAAGTATAAAGTGTGATTATTTCTTTAAGAGATTTGAGCAGAAGTTCCAGAAGACTGACTCTCTCACAGCCTTTCACAAGGTTTTGGTGAGGATGAATTAAGTGTGTTGGTTTGTTGGGGTCTTGGTTTTCTTTAACATCTCTAAAAGAAAACAACCAAAAAAATAAAGAAGAGATTCCCACATCATCCTGCTTTTGTAAATGCAAATTGTAAAATAATTAACAAAGAATCTTTCCTGTGATTTGATAAAATCCAGATCTAGGGAAAAAAAAAATTGAGAGAGAATCATGAATAGCATCAAAGGTAAAGTTTATAAGTCAGTTTTCATGCTAACTGCAGACACAGTGGGATGTCTAGAGGTCAGGAGTGGTATCTGGCCAGAGGATATGCTGGTGCCCAGCTACTCGAACTGCAGCATCAAATCAATGCCATTTTGGACACAGCATCCTCCTGACAGCACATCTGATGCTGAAGCTTCCTGGACCACATTTGTAAACCACACTGAAATCACTGCCTTTTGAGCATGCTTAAAAGCAGAGAAGTGTTAAGACCTTTCTGGGAAAAGGACGTAATTAGGTGTATGCTTAAATGATTTTTTGAATTAGAGCATAATCATGAAACTGGGTAATGAAGGGCACTGAGCAGAGGCACAGGATTGCAAAGGGAAAGCTGTGCTTCGTCTGCATGCACCAGTGATGATCAAATTAACAGCCTGAGTGTTGCAGGGCATGGGGTGGGCAGGCTTCATATTCTCTGGAAAAAAAAAATAACACAGCAGTCACCAGAAAAATGTGCTGACCAGCTGCCTCCTTAAACTTCATCTGTATTCTTCTTTCCCCTTCTGTACAAGTTATGAGTTGACCTGCTGGAAAGAGCTCCTTAGAGAAGGACCTGAGAGTGCTGGAGGACAAGTTACAATGAGCCAGCAGTGTGTGCCCTCATGACTGAAAGCCAATGATTTCCAGAGATGTATTAAGAAGAGTGTGGCCAGCAGGTGGAGGGAGGTTCTCCTCCTCTACTCTGCACTAGTCAGGCCTCATCTGGAGTAATGTGTCCAGTTCTGGACTCCCCAGTTCATGAGAGATGAGGAACTACTGGAGAGAGTCCAAAAAAGATGCTGAGGGGCCTGAAGCATCTCTGTCAGGAAGAAAGGCTGAGAGACCTGGGGCTGTTGAGCCTGGAGAACAGGAGACTGAGAGGAGGTCTGATCAATGCTCAGAAAGATCCAAAGGGTGAGGGGCAAGATGATCATAGGGTGGGGCCAGACTCTTTGCAGAGGTGCTCAGAGACAGGGCAAGGGACAATGGGCATGATCTGGAACCCAGAAGGTTCAGTCTGAACAGAAGGAGGGTGCTTGAGGCCTGGAGCAGGCTGCTCAGAGAGGTTGTGGAGTCCTTCCATGGAGAGATTCCAAATCTTCCTGGGCATTGCGATCCTGGACAAGCTGCTGTGGGTGTCCTGCTTTTGCAGAGCAGTTGGACTAGATGATCCCCAGAGGTCCCCTTCCAATGCCAAACAAACAGAGATTCTGGGATTCTTCATGCATTTTACATTTATCTTCTGTTTTTATTGGACAAGAAAGAAAAAAAAAATCAGTTACACACCACAAGACTTTGTATATTTTATTTTCAATAACTCTTGTGCCAGACCCTGGTTTAATTGCATGGGATATAAGTCATGGCTAAGAATCAGTTGTGGAGCTTTTGTACCAAGTAGGAGCAGAGTGCTCATGCTCAAATTCATCAGCATGAAGACTTTTAGCAGCCACCTTTTTTCAATCATGCCTTTGACAGTTTGGTGGCAAAACCCTTAAGAGATATGTAGAAGGGCTGGGATTGATAAGGCACTTCTAAAGCCAACTAGTTTATTTGCTTTAATTTAATTGTTATTGCCCTTGTCACAAGTTAGCTGTGAAATATTAAAATAGTGTAAAAGTTTAAGTAAATGCCAGCATCAAAGGCATCCCAACCCATGATTGACACAAGATAACTTTCCTTGCGTGACTTTCACTTCTGAAACAGCAGAAAGAGGAAAACCTCCTGAGAACTCTGGCAACTTCTCTAACTCAGAGCAGCCGTCGGGATTCTCCAGTTTAAACTGGAACAGAATCAACACTAAATTAAGAGAGGAGCAAAGGTGGTTTACAGCTATCTCATTCCCACCCCTGAGCCTCTGAATTTCAGTTGGTTGCAGCTTGTCACTGGTTTTGATATGTTTTTCACTTGTGGGTTTGCTTTGTAAACTAATTCTCAGCCCCTTGGCAGGGAATGCCAAAGGATGTAAAGCCTGTTTCCTGACTTTTTTCCTCTTAATCCTTAATTCTTCATGCAACATGAGCAGGCACAGGGAATATTCCTAGTGCTGGAGCTGCCAGGAGTAGGACAGCTTCTGCAGACTTGCAAAGGATGTAACAGGCAAAATAACCTGGGCTGAAATCAACAATGTTCTGAATTTCTGATATCCACCCACCCACATGCATTGCACCCCCAAATCTTATTTTACCATCTTGTAACATTATTATGGTGTGGTCAAAAAGCTGGAAGGAAGGGATCAGTCCAGAGGGATGTGATCAATCCAGAAGGAAAGGATCCACACAGAACAAAGAGATCCATCTAGAGAGAAGGGATGTTACAAAATCACAGAATCAACCAGGTTGGAAAAGACCTCAGAGATCATCAAGCCCAACCTATTACCTAACACCTCCTAACAACTAAACCTTGGCTTCAAGTGCCACATCCAAGCTTTTTTTGAACACCTTCAGGGACAGTGACTCCACCACCTCCCTGGGCAGCACATTCCATGGGCAATTACTCTTTCTGAAAAGAACTTTCTCCTCACCTTGAGCCTAAACTTCCCCTGGTGCAGCTCGAGACTGTGTCCTCTTGTTCCATTGCTGGCTGCCTGGGAGAAGAGACCAACCCCCACCTGGCTACAACCTCCTTCCAAGTAAATGTTGAGAGCAATAAGCTCTCCCCTGAGCCTCCTCTTCTCCAGGCTGAACACCCCCAGCTCCCTCAACTTCTCCTCACAGGGCTGTGCTCCAGACCCCTCCCCAGCCTCTTTGCCCTTCTCTGGACACGTTCAAGTATCTCAAAGTCCTTAAATTGAGGAGCCCAGAACTGGACACAGCACTCAAGGTGTGGTCTGACCAGTGCTGAGTTCAGGGCATGATGAGTTCCCTGCTCCTGCTGGCCACACCATTCCTGATCCAGGCCAGGATGCCATTGGCCTTCTTGGCCACCTGGGCACGCTGATGGCTCATGTTCAGCTGCTGTCACCCAGCACCCCCAGGTCCCTTTCCACCTGGCTGCTCTCCAGCCACTCTGCCCCCAGCCTGTAGCTCTGCATGGGGTTGTTGTGGCTGAAGTGCAGCACCCAGCACTTGGACTTGTTGAATGCCATCCTGTTGGACTCTGCCCATCTGTCCAGCCAGTCAAGGTCCCTCTGCAGAGCCCTCCTACCCTCTAACAGATCAACACCTGCCCTCAACTTGGTGTCATCTGCAAACTTACTAATGGTGGACTCTATCTCCTCATCCAGAGCATCAGTAAAGATATTAATCATTATTCAGAGGGACCACAACAGGCGTGAGAGGTGAGCCCATGCCAACAGCACAAAGTTCAACAAAGCCAAGCTCCAGGTCCCGTACTTGGGTCAGGCCAATCCCAAGCACAAATCCTGGCTAAGTGGAAAAAGGATAGAGCGTAGTGCTGAGGAGAAGGACTTTGGGGTGCTGGGTGAGAAGATGTTCATCACGATCCAGCAACAGGCTCTCGGAATCTGGAATCAAACATGTCCTGAGTGCATCTCCAGTATCTTGGCTGCAGGTGGAAGGAGCAGATTCTGTCCTTCTCTTCTGTCTGCTGAGACCCCACCTTCGTTGCTAGGGCCAGCTCTGGAACCCTCCAAACATGACAGACATGAACCTGTTTGAGTGGGACTGGAGGAGGCCATGAAGATGGTCACAGGACAGAAGAATCTCTCCTATGAAGACAGGCTAAGATCATTGGCCTTGTTCAGCCTGGAGAAGAGAAGGCTCCAGTGAGACATTAGAGCAGCCTTCCAGGATCTGAAGGGGGCTATAGGAGAGCTTTTATAAAGGCATGGAACGACAGGATGAGAGGCAATGGAAGAAATTCTTGCTCATGAGGGTGGTGAGGCACTGGAACAAGTTGCCCTGAGAAGCTGTGGAGGCTCCAAGTTTCCTGGAAGTCCTGAAAGCCAGTTTAGATAGGGCTTTGAGCAAACTGGTCTGATAGGAGGTGTCACTGCCCATGGCAGGGATTTGGAACTGGATGAACTTTAAGGTCCCTTCCAACCCAAACCATTCTATGGTTCTGTGTTGTACAGGGCTGAGCCCACATTGTGGTTTCTATAACCAGAAACAGTTAGAGGCAAGATGGTGATATCAGGTCTTGAATTCATTTATTTCTTTACCACTACTGCACAAGGCAACTCTGCAATCAGCCTTGAAGTTTCTCAAACAGAGACCAGCTCAACAAAATTATGTGCAAAGGCAGCAGGACGATAACCATCCCTTCTGTTTTCAGCTTTGTGGTGTAGTCATAGCAGAGGTGTATGCTGAATAAAATGCCTGCTCATTCTTGAAGTGCAGATGAAGAATGGTCTAGAGTATGCACTTACCTTTTAATAGGTGATAAATTATCCTGCTAATGATAAAAGGTGATTTATTTGGGTGGGTTTTTTTCATCAGTTGAAAAATAAATTTCTGCTATTTGTTTCCTTAATAGTTACTTGCACATTAGCAAGCTTCTAGTTGCCAAAAATATTTGCTGCTGCATGCAAAGAACAAACAACATTAGACTGTGCAGGTCTATTCAAAATTAATTGCACATCATTGGGGTTTACTTAGGATGAATGAGCATTAGCTCAAGCTGGAAAGAGATATGAGGTCTCTGTATGGAAAAAAATCCATCCTGTTACATATTTTTCTATTTAATATCTCACCTGGCACAGTTTGCATAAGTAATTTTTGTTGTTCAGTCTCATCTACAGGATCTGGGATATTATTTGCAAGGGGAACCCCTAGGACCTATTACTGGGTCATATGTTTAGTGTAAATGGTGGCTCTTTGGCTCTTCCCCATGGCAGGAAAGAAGATCTGTGAACAAGCCCACGGCAAAGCTGGTGTAAAGTTTGAGATAAACATTCAGATTTAACCACCCCCCTGTTTACTCCTAAAGAAAAAAAAAAAAATTTGCTATTTTCTAGATTCTGTGGGTTTGGGGTTTTTTTATCCCTAGAATCTTTACAAGTGATCTTTCTGTTCCCTCTAAGTGAAAAGATTAAAAAAACACAAGGTTATGTGGGGAGGTGAGGTGAGTGGTATAGAGCCTTTCATGTATGTTCTGCCCCAGGTGTGTAATGCAAAATGCTTTGCAGAGCTAGTACTTCAGACTCAGATTTCAGTGTGAAGGCTGGGAGTGCATACTTTACTGAGGGTTTTTTAAACTCCCCATTTCAAAGGAAAATTATTTAAAGCTTGGGAATACAGCAACATGTTAGCCTAAGGTTTAAAGAACTGCCACTCCACATCAGTAGATGGAGATTTGGCCTTTGGTCAAAGACTGACTTGTAAATAACCTATTCTTCTATTATTATTTTTTAAACTGTTCCTGTGACTTTTATGTACATTTCCAGAGGGGATGATCAGTTAGGGTTCCCATTTTTTAAGAAGCCTCCATTGGGACATTTACTGACAGTGAACACCAGGGTATTTCAGATTTGAGAAGCTGTCCTGAGGCACTGGGTGACCTGATCCCTTAATCCATTTTGGAGGACTCTACTCAGCTAACACACCATTTACTTTATGTATTCTCTCTGCTAAATTTACTTTCATGTGGGTTTCTTTTGTTCAGATCCCCTGCCTTACTCCAGCAGAAGCCAGCAAAGTTTTGATCAGTGTAAAATCACAACATATTGAATCCTTTTGCATTTGAAAAATGGTGTCTCTGCTTAAACTGAATATGTGATTCATTCACAGCTGATGTAAAGTTTTACTGGGACTTGGGCAAGTTTCACCTCTATCCCATGCAGTCAGGGGAATGCACCTCTCTGCCTGTCCCATCAAAAGACCAGCATCCAACCACCCTGCCAAAGGAGGATCACCTAGGGCAGGTCACACAGAAGCATATCCAGACAGGCTGTGAAAGTCTCCAAAGAAGGAGACTCCCAGGCAGCCTGCTCCAGGGCTCCAGCACCCTCACACTAAAGAATTTTCTCCTCATGTTGAGGTGGAAGTTCCTGCTCTCCATTTTGTGTCCAATGCCCCTTGTCCCATCACAGGGCACCACTGAGAAGACCCTGTCCCCTTCTTCTTGACACCCACTCTTCAGATATTTATAAACATTTGTAAGATCTCCTCTCAGCCTTCTCTTTTCCAGGCTAAACAGCACCATGGTTCTCAACCTTTCCTTGTCAGAAAGATGTTCCAGTCCCTTTATCATCCTCTTAGCTTCCATTGGACACTCAATTATATCCCTATCCCTCTTGAACTGTGGAGCTCAGAACTGGGCACATCACCCTGGATGTGATCTCAGTAGAGAAGAGTGGAGGGAGAGGAGAACCTCCCTAGGCATACTAGCCACTCTCTACTGAATGCACCCCAGGACACCATTTGCCTTCTTGGCCACAAGGGCACCTTGCTGTCCCATGGATAACTTATTACCCATCAGGACTCCAAGATCCTTCTCCATGGAGCTGCTTTCCAGCAGGTCAACCCCTCACTATTGCTGTTGGAGCATGATGTTGTTCCTCCCCAGGTGCTGCATCCTCACTAGCTACCAACCCACAAGAAAAACCCCACTAGTACTGCAAAACCACAATCATTTTTCTTCTATTTAATATGAGAATAAATATGAACTCTCTGGAAAAATATTGTAATAGTTGTTATGCAGTAATTCCATACCATAATTTTGCCTAATAGACTTAATCTCAGGTAGCTAAAGCTACAGTATACAAGATCTGTTTTGCTTAATGTTAATTAAAAGTAGATATAGGAAAGTTTTTTGCTTACAGCTGGTGTTATAGAGGGCAAGAGAAACACAGATATTGACAATGCTAAAGCAGCTAACTCAGTTTATTGTAGTGTTACAACTCTGCTGTCTTCCTGAATATCCTGTGTCATATTTGCCAACATAAGTGGTATTATTTGGGATTTATACTGGTGCTGCTGAGGTGGTATTTGGCCAGGTGTGTATAAATCAGGCAATTTGCTACAATCTGGTGCAAGAGAAAGTCTGTGGGTTTGTTCAGTGTTCCAAAGGCTGCACCAAGAAAGGTCTCATCAGCATTCAGCATCAGTAGGAAGAAAAACACCAACCTCTGAGAAGACAATGAGTGCTCTGAAAAATAGAAAAGGAATTTCTTAGGTAAGCTGAGGGTTTTCTAGGTTTCCTGTCAATCTTCCTTTTCCACTTGTAAATGGGATTCTCCTCCCAGTACACCCAAAGTTTGCCTTCCACTATGTGCTGGTAGCTTCTGTTAATTTTGGTGGAGGCTGGAGATGTGGCACAAGGGAAGGTTAGATCTCCACAAGAGGTAATTGTCATGAAGAGCTCATTACATGGATCAGGGCTTGTCATCAGGTGTGCATCCCTTGGCCATGGTTGTTTCATCCACTATTTCCTGCTCTGAACTCCGCTAAGCTACATGGGTGTGCAGTTGGCTCAGGTATCATTGAGTCAAACTGCAGACAGGCAAAAACAGTCTATGCTGACAATGAATGAAGTCCATTCAGTTGCACATGATTGAGCTGTGGAAATTACATACTCCAATGAAAGTAGTAGATGGATGGAAATTAAAGGCTTCATACAGGACAGGACAACCAGGTGATCAGACTCAGCACAGACTTATGAAAGCTGGGTCCTGCTTCACCAGCCTGATCCCCTATAAGAAGAAGACCCACTAAGTGGGTGAGGAAAAGGCTGTGAATGTGTCTCCTTGGACACTACTACGTTGTTTCTCACAGCATCCCCCTGGAGAAATTGGCTGCTCATAGCCTGGACAGGTAGACACCTGGCTAGATAAATAACTGTCTGGATGTCTGGCCCAAAGGCTGGTGGTGAATAGAGTTAACTCCAGCTGGTGGGCAGTCACTAGAGGGGTTGCCCTGGGCTCAGTACTGGGGCCAGTTCTATTTAATATCTTTACCAATAATCTGGACAAGGGGATGAAGGGCACATTCAGTTTACAGCCAATACTAAGTTAGGTGGAAATGTTGATCTTCCTGAGGACAGGGAGGCTTTAAAGAGGGAGCAGGACAGGCTGGATCAATGGGCAAAAATCAAAGGGATGAGTTTCAACATGGCCAAGTCTTTCATTTGGGTCACAACAATCCTGTAAATGCTCCTGGACACTGCCGAGGAGAAAAGAACCTGGGGGCATTGGTTGATGATGACCTAATGTGTGCCCAGGTGACCAAGAAGTCTAATAGCAGTACCAGGGAAGTGATTGTGCCCCTGTACTCAGCACTGGTGAGGCTGCACTTTGAATTCTGGGTTCAGATTTGGGCCCAAGGAGGACATTGAGGGACTGGAGAGTGTCCAGAGAAGGACAACAAAGCTGGAGCAGCTGAAGGAACTAAAACTGTTTAATCTGGAGAAAAGGAGTCTGAGGGGAGGCCTTCTGGCTCTCTACAAGTGGTGATTTGTCTCTCTTCCTCATGTGATAGGTCAAGAAGAAATGGGCTCAAGCTGTGCCATGGGGTGATTTAGGCCAGACATGAGGAACAATTTCTTCCTCAAAAGGGTTGTTGAGCTCTGGAACAGGTTGCCCAGGGCACTGGTAAAGTCCCCATCCCAGGAAGTATTTAAAAGCCATAGAGGTGTTGTAAGAGAGACATGATTTAGCTGGTGGCCTGGCAGTCTTGGGTTAATGGTTGGACTTGGTGATCTTAAAGGTCTCTTCCAACCTAAACTATTCTGTGTTTCTATGATGCTACAAGTCTCTGGTTCTCTGGTGGATAAACAATAAAGACTGTTAAAGCTAAGTATTTCCAAGTGGGATGTTTACACACATGGTGCAAATCTCTCCCATTTTCTTCTAGATACCTCTTGGTCATTAAGCTGCAAAAGGCCATATAAAGTATAAATTAGACAATCATTTCCTGTACCTGTGTAACATTCAACAAAGGCTGGTGGATTGAAGTGTCCAGTGGTTCTAATCGGTTCTGAACAGTTTTCAAGGTGTGGCCCTACCATTGGGCTATCCTAAATTCACCACATTAAAGCAGGAAGCTTGATGTAGATGTAGTGTAAACCAAGCAAAAATTCAATATATCCCATTAATTCAACAGTGCAGCTACTTGTTTATTACTTCCAAGAAGAGTTCTCACTGAAGACCTTATCCTTTGTATATTAAGATGCTCATAGGAAAACCCTCAACAATCTAAAATAAATGCATAGTTATTGGATAATTCTTAATAGCACTTTCTTCATCAAGTGTGTGTTATGTCTTCAAAGATGGAAGGAAACTACATCATTCTCTAATACAGTACTACTACAAAGGTGACAATGTGATCAAGTAAAATCCCAATGCCATGTGGTGTTGGCATCATGCAGTAAACCTAAGATGAGGGTAATATCCATTTGATTGTGTGAAAGTTAGCTTGAATAGAGAGTTAGTCACACAGTTGTCACAGAATCACAGAATCACAGCTTGGTGAAGGATGGAAGGGACCTCTGGAGATCATCCAGTGCAACCCTCTGCTAAAGCAGGTGCACCCACAGCAGCTTGCCCAGGATCACAATATTCAGGTGGGTTTGGAATCAATCCAGAGAGAGAGTTCTCTCTGGGCAGCCTGCTCCAGGGCTTCAGCACCCTCACACCAAAGAATTTTCTCCTCTTGTTCTGATGGAACCTCCTAGGCTCCAGTTTGTGCCTGTTGTATCTTGCCCTATCTCTATAAAGAGTCTGGCCCCAAACAAGGTGCAGCACACGTTTGGTTGCTAAGTTACAAAGCAGGAGAATGAAGAATATTCACAAAAACAACCAGTGAAGAAAAGACCCCAACTTTTGTAATTGCTTTTGTAAATGTAATGAAGACTACAGGCTAGGTGTCTTAGAGAACTGGACTTGGCAAATAGCATGGTGAGACATACTTTCTACCTTCTGAAAGTCAGTCCACTTTCTTGGACTCCTGAGCATACTTCTGAAACACCAGTTTTCTTTGTTTAGCATCTTCAGCCAACAAGTAGACCACAGATATTACAATAAGTTCCTTTCTTCTGCCTTGTGTTTTTGCACCTCTAACAGCATTGCAGGTGAAAGCATGGTTCCACCTTATGCTAGATCAGCCATTGTCTCCATTAAGTCTTGATGATAAGACACAGAGGGAGCCAAGAAACAAATAATCTCTCCTCACCACCTACATGATTCTATGATTCCAAGACATAGTGTTTACTGTAGCAGCAACCTACAAAAGGGACATTTAAAAATTTG
Source organism: Indicator indicator (assembly GCF_027791375.1). NCBI lineage: Eukaryota > Metazoa > Chordata > Aves > Piciformes > Indicatoridae > Indicator > Indicator indicator. The sequence goes on along the minus strand of NC_072053.1, from coordinate 630,779 downwards.
CTAATCCCAGAAAGAGAAAAAAATATAATATGGCAGGATAGAATCATAGAATCATAGAATCAGTCAGGGTTGGAAGGGACCACAAGGCTCATCCAGTTCCAACCCCCCTGCCATGGCCAGGGACACCTCACACTACATCAGGCTGGCCAGAGCCTCATCCAGCCTGGCTGCAAACACCTCCAGGGATGGGGCCTCAACCACCTCCCTGCACAACCCATTCCAGGCTCTCACCACTCTCATGGGGAAGAACTTCTTCCTCACATCCAGTCTGAATCTCCCCACTTCCAGCTTTATTCCATTCCCCCCAGTCCTATCACTATCTGATAGCCTAAAAAGTCCCTCCCAGCTTTCTTGTAGGCCCCCTTCAGGTACTGAAGGGGATAAGGATACAACAAAGAAATTATTTGCACTGAGGGTGATGAGACCTGGGCCAGGTTGTCCAGGGACGTAGTAGATGAAACCATTCAGGTCATTTTTCTGGGGGCTCCAAGCAATCTGAATATACAGCAGCTGGACTAGATGACCTTTAGAGGTCCCTTCCAACTCAAGCCATTTTGTGATTTTATGCTTTTAGGAGTTCCACAGCTTATAAGTTTTGTGTTGTTTTAAAACATGGGGTATCTCTACTTTTGCACCCACGTTGCACATGCTGAAACCAAATCCCATGGGAATGACATCTATGCAAAAAGATGCTCATGAGAAGGGGAATAGTACACTCGTGAACATTGTTTTTGCCACAGTGATCCAGATTCAGGTGACCAGACTGCCAGATCTCTTGGGTTCAGTATTTTTGCAAGATGAGAGCTCTCCTCAATTTCCCTCACTTGGCTCCATGCTGCTGTAGCAGGGGTGTAGCCTGTGAAGCTGTTTCACAGAATATTTTGGGTTGGAAGGGACATTAAACATCATCCCATTCCAAACTCCTACCATAGGCAGGGATACCTCCTATGAGACCAGCTTACCCAAGGCCTCATCCAACCTGGCTTTCAACACTTCCAGGCTTGAAGCCTCCACAGCATCTCTGGGCAACATTCTCCAGTGCCTCACCACCCACATGGGGAAGAATTTTTTCCTAATGTCTGGTGTAAATCCAGCTTCTTCCAGTTTGAAGCTATCACCACTTGTAGGAGAGGTGCTCCACGTCCTTGGGCATCCTGGCAGAGCCAGTACATGTCTGTCTACAAGAGTCTACATAGACACACCTTCATCAGCAGAGGCTGGTGTAAAACCTGAGTGCAAGATTTAATAGCCCTTCTGAAATGTTTGGTATCTCTAATTACACCCCTGACTCCTCCAGATATGCATATAAACGTCTAATCCTTTTTAAATCCTATTACTTCCTTGTCCTCCAAGAACCTCTGTGATAAGGAGTCTCACAGTTTTTATAGATCTTGTGTGAAAGACTTTTCTTTTTTTTTCTTTTTAAATGCATCATTCTTTAATTTTCCACCTTTTGGTTTTATTAAATGACCCCTTACACTTTTCCTGACATGCTGGCAAGAGTGGATCTGAGTGCTTCAGAGTGGATCTGAGTGCTTATTGCATTCTGTGTTTGCAGCAGTGTCTCTTCTCATGCTGCTGATGTCTCAGGTAAAACAGCCCAAAATATTTTCATACTTCAAGATTTTTTTTCCAGACTGCTGTGTAATTCTGAATATCCTTTTTAGGATAAACTGGACATGCCCATACAGAAAGGTAAAGTATTTTAATAACAAATGAACTCCCACAGAGCAGCTGGCACTGAATATGTGTATCCAGAGAATATAACCAGTTCACCCCTGGAAAATGCATTTGTTTGCCATGGCTCAGGCACCCGCAATGTCTAGATATTATGGTACACAGGGACTGCAGGATCAGAGAGCCAGGACATCTCCACTTGCAGGGAAATTAATATTTCTGCAAGGTCAGTTAGATCTTCACTAAATAGCCCCTATGCAATCTGGAATTTATCCCATATCAGCTTTAGAGAATCCCAGTGTCCCTGAATGGCAGGGGTTGAAAGGGACCTCTGGGGATCATCTAGTCCAGCTCCCCTGATAAAGGAGTATCAGCCACAACAGGTTGCCCAGGATCACAATGTCCAGGTAAGCTTGGAATCTCTCCAGAGAAGGAGACTCTACAACCTGTCTGGGCAGCCTGCTTCAGGGCTTCAGCACCCTCACACCAAAGAAGTTTCTTCTCCTGTTCAGAAGGAACCTCCTGGTTCCCATTTGTGCCCATTGCCCCTTGTCTTGTTGCTGGGCACCTATGACAAGAGTCTGGCCCCATCTTCTTGCCCCTCACAGCCCCTTTAGGTCTTACTGCTCTTTTCCAGGCTCAACAGCCCCAGGGCTCTCAGCCTTTCCTCCTCACAGAGATGCTCCAGGCTCCTCAACATCTTTGTGGCTCTCCCTTGGAGTCTCTCCATTAATTGCCTGTCTTTTGAAATGGGGATCCCAAAGCTGGACACAACACTCCAGACAAGACCTCACTAGGAGTAAATTCAATTACTCTGATTTTTTTTTAGAATGATATTATAATAGACCTGGTAAGACAGGGCAATTAGATCTGACTGGTGACACCTCAAAGTGTAATAGGCTTGAAATATCAAGCCTCTCTTCTTTTGTGATTGCTGTTGCTATCACTGTGGAGTTAAGTTGTTGCTTTGTTATTTCCAGTCAGCCATCTCTGTCTTTTTGTTCATAATATGCTGCAGGCAAACCTTCCAAGATTGTCCAGGCATTTTGTTTTTATAGCATCAAGTTCAACATTATCAGAGTTGGTAAGTGAAACCACATGGAATAATAATAATATTGTCTTCTGCAAGGAGGTTGGGGCTGTGGTGTTGCTTGAGAACAATAATTTTTCACCATATGTGTAACTAATAAGAAGTTAATGTGACAAAATGTTGTATCCCTGAAGAGAAACACAGATAACAATGAGAAGGTCATAGTTCTCTCTTTACTCAAAGAGTCACTCAGAAATGGTGACCTCTTACATTCATACTAGTCTGTTTTATCTAATTTGATATTTCCTTCTAAAAGGTTGTAATCTAATGTATGAAACTGAATATCACAAGACACCTGACAAAGATTCCTTGACCAAATAGATTTTTCTATTATTTCTCAATTGCTTTGGAATTTTACTGTTATGCTTTGATCTTTAGTATAATTTATGAAGTTGCCATTAACTTGAAATCCTAGTTGTCATGTTTTGTCAATAAGCAATTATATCACAAACTATTAGTAAAGTTTCAGATACATTAGTGCCTGCAAAATATATTAGTGCCTGACTACCACTGTTTTTTACATGGAGGCAGCAGGTATGCATATAAAATAAATTAAAGGTACAATTGAGTGCACTGATGTTTGTATCACTTTAAACTTTTGGGATTCATGTGTGTAACTGAATTGGACATTCCTCCTTTATATGTTGCATTGAATTGTACTTTAAATTACAGAATTAAATGCTCAAAGCAGAAACCTTGTCAGCTGCAATGTCACTGAATCAAATGCTGTAAAGATGAAGTAGCCCTGCTGTTATTTCTGTCAAAGCCTTCTGGCTATACTTCACATTTCGTGCCTTTATTTGTTCCTCTATTTCTATTTTGCTAAATAAAATGTTGAAGCAACAGCATACACTGAGAAACCACAGACCGTAAGTGCAAGCAGTGAACTCAGGCAGAGGTTGAACACACGAAACAAATGCCACAATGATCTGGAATTCTCCCCAATTTAGCAAATAAAAGTAGTAATAATTTCCAAAGAAATACATGAACACGTAAAGCAAAACTGAACTAGTGATGGCTTGGCATGTGGGCTATAAAACAGTGATAAAGCAAGGTAATGGAGTCTCAGACTAACATCCCATGCCCAAAAGCCTCACAGGAGTTTCAGGATGACTTTTTTTGTGGGGTTTTTTTTCTTTTTTCTTTTTTTTTTTTGAGTACTTTCTGATCTTTCATAGGTCCCAGAGTCTTTTTTACCTCCCAGAAACACAATTGTGAGTCATTTATATTTCTGCTTAATGTTATTCTGAATATGCACAGAGGCAGTACTCCTCAGAAAGAGAGATTATCTTAAGATATTATGTTGTTACTGCATTATATTTCTCTTAGCTTACAAAGTGCTCTTTTAGAACATGTTCTAAATAATTATGCTTCATTTTGCAAAATAAAAATAGCATCTTACATTCAGTTGCTATGATTTCTTTCAAGAGAAGTTGTTATGTAGTAGTGAACAAAGAGCTTTGCAGATGAGCTGATTACTCTCCTACTTCAATTTTCAGATACACTTCTACCAGCCCTTGACTGAAGTTTTAAAAGCCATTGATCTGCTTCTGCTCAAATTTCACTGTCAAATGTCCTGAAATTGTACACCAAAATAATCACACACACTGTAAGATGCTGCTTCTTGGAGCTTCTTGTGTTTTGTGGGGTTTCACAGAATCATAGAATTACCTTGGCTGGAAAAGTCCTTTAAGATCATCCAGTCCAACCATCAAACCCACACCATCATGGCCCCAAGTGCTATGTCCACACATGCCTTGAACACCTCTAAGGATGGTGACTTTATAAACTCCAATGACCAAGTAATCCTTCCAAAAAAATGTTTTCTTAACATCCAGTCCAAAATCCTGGCACAATTTCAGGCTACTTCATCTCCCTCCATTACCTGGTACTAGGGAGAAGAGTCCAACCCCCACCTCACTGCAACCTCCTTTCAGAGAGTTGTAAGAGCAAGGAGGTCTCTCCTGCCCTTCTCCAGACTAAACAACCCCAGTTCCTTTAGATGTTCCTCATAGGACTTTTCTCTTCTTTCATGTTGAAATGTTCTTTTCCTGGCAAATTTGGGTATATTTGGGGGATCTGACTGTCTCTAAACTGCAGATTATGCAAACAATTGTGTTGCAAGAGTTTCCCACCACACAACACACATTATGTACTCTGTAAATTCATCTAACCGTGTGTTTTATCTGTTTCTCAGCCTTCTCATACCCAGTCCTTCACACAATCCTTCTGTGAAGCCCAAAACAACTGTACTGATTCACAGTGGTCTGCATGGATCTGTAAATGAAGAGTGTCTTACTAATGAAGTTTAATTACTTAGGATGTCATGTGGGTCATAGTTCCTGCTTGCAGGCACTGACATTTTCTTTAACAAAACTGGGTTTAGATATTTAAGACATGCACGTGGCATGGCTTCCAACTAGTAGGCTTCAAAAAAAGTTGAAACTTTAATCTCCATAATTATTGTTGTAATTCAAGATTATATTTTCACATCTGGAATGCCTGGTCCACTTCTGGGCTTTCCAGTTCAAGAGGCACAGGGAACTACTGCAGAGAGAACAGTAGAGGCTTAGAATCATAGAATCATAGAATCAGTCAGGGTTGGAAGGGACCACAAGGCTCAGCCAGTTCCAACCCCCCTGCCATGGCCAGGGACACCTCACACTACAGCAGGCTGGCCAGAGCCTCATCCAGCCTGGCTGCAAACACCTCCAGGGATGGGGCCCCAACCACCTCCCTGCACAACCCATTCCAGGCTCTCACCACTCTCATGGGGAAGAACTTCTTCCTCACGTCCAGCCCGAATCTCCCCACTTCCAGCTTTATTCTGTTCCCTCTAGTACTATCACTCCCTGAGAGCCTAAAAAGTCCCTCCCCAGCTTTCTTGGAGCCCTCTTCAGATACTGGAAAGCCACAAGAAGGTCTCCTCCAAGCCTTCTCCTCTCCAGACTGAACAGCCCCAACTCTCTCAGTCTGTCCTCATAGCAGAGCAGCTCCAGCCTTCTGCTCATCCTGGTGGCCCTTCTCTGGACACCTTCCAGCATGTCCAGATCCCTCTTGTAACAGAGGCTCCAGAACTGGATGCTTAAAAGATACTGGTGGGCCTGGAGCATCTCTGAGAGGAGGAAAGGCTGAGAGCCCTGGGGCTGCTGAGCCTGGAGAAGAGCAGCCTGAGAACAAATCTTCACAATGCTCTGCAAGAGCCTAAAGGGTGAAAGGCAGGAAGACGGAGCCAACCTCTTGACAGTGGCGCCCAGTGACAGGACAAGGGGTAAGGAGCACAAACCGAAACCTAGGAGATTCTATCTGTATAAGAGGAGAGAATTCTTTGACCTGAGGGTGCCAGAACCCTGGAGCAGGCTGCCCAGAGAGGTTGTGCAGTCTTCTCTGGAGAGATTCCAAACATGCCTGGCCATTGTGATCCTGGGCAAGCTACTGTGGGTGCCCTGCTTTAGAAGGGGGCTTGGACTGGATGTTCTGCCCACAGTTCCAATGCCCACCATTGTGGGTTGATGTGATTCTCTGATGTGACTAAATTGCAGACAAGGCTTGCAGCATGGTAACTTCAGTACTTCATCTACAGTGATGAAAACCTTTAATATTAACTTACATGATTTCTAGACTGAGAATTGGCCCTTATTTTATACCATGAAGAATGAAAAGAGAAGAATTTTTCTACCAGGTAGAATTCACCTCTACAAGCTACCTGGAACTCGAATTTTCAAAAGTCCTGGTTTATGATAGACTTTTGAGCATTGCTCTTTGAAGGCACATTTTCTCTGGAAACACAAGAGTTTTACTTGTGATTAGACTGACCACCACTTCTCCAATCTGCAGAGAGTTCATTTTTTTTTCCCCTTGGATCACCTGAAATACAGAACAAGGCACTCAAAACCTACAGCAGCACTTTTA
>NC_072053.1:456600-619100 GCF_027791375.1 Indicator indicator | reverse complement strand
GGAGTTTCGAATCCTCCGAACTCGCAAGCTGTTGGCACGCCCTGACCGTTTGCGGCGCTCACTTTCATTTTCCACCCCACTCTGTGCTCACTTAAGTGCTGCCAAGGTTCTTCAAAGCATCTGAATGAAACCCTTCATAAAACAAACAAACAAAAAATTACTTTAAAAAAAAAATATATATATATATCCATTACCAGCAGCAGACACCAAACGCCACGGGCTTGACAAACAGCCAGCCTGGAAAACCTGAAGGGGGTTGAAGAGTGGCTCTTGCAGAGGTGATGTTTACTTTTAGTAGCATCACTCCCTTTTGAAAAGTCCAGGATCAGCCGTGGCTGCTAATTAAAGCACGGCGTCAATCCGTGTGTTTTAGAAGGGGATTTGTAAATCCAGCCCTGTCAGCCCACTCAAGATCTGAATTCATTATTATAATGATGTTTCAAGTTGTGTTGCCTGAGTCAGGCGCCTTGGCCCATCCAAGCTGCTGCTCCGTGAGGAGGCTCTGGCTTAGAGGCACTTGCCACTGAAAGGCTCAGCAGCAGTTGCTCTTATCACAGCATGCCCCAGCAGTAGTCACCCACCCCAGTCACTGCTCTGAAAATTGAAGAGAGGAGCGCTGTGATAGCAAAGCCAGAATAAATTCTGTACGTACTTAAAGCTGAAATTACAAACCCTCTGCATACATATGCAGAACTGCTAGATATTGACTAAGGAGATTAGTACTGGAAAGCGCCTTAAAGAAAAGAAATCTGTGGCAACTTATGTCGAGATGCTGCAGAAACCCACAGGGGTTAAAAAGTTTTTAAAATTATTATTTAGTAAGAAGGCTGTAGCCTCTCTGAAGCATGTACGCCCTCCTCACAAGACACATGGCTTTGTGCATTCAGACCTCACAACAGGAAGGACATTGAGGTGCTGGAGTGAGTTCGGGGAAGGGCAACAAAGTGGGTGAAGGGTCTGGAGGACAGGTCTGGGGAGGAGTGGATGAGGGAATTGGGATTGTTCAAACCTGGAGAAAAGGAGGCTGACATTCTGGCTCTGGATCCAGGTGAGGGTTGGTATCTTCTTACATGTAACTAGTGGCAGGATGGGAGGAAGTGGCCTTAAGCTGAACCAGGGGAGATTTAGGCTAGGTATTGGTAGAAAGGTCTTCCTTGAAAGGGTTTTCAAACACTGGAGCAGTCTGCCCAGGTAGAGAGCTGAATGCTCACCCCTGGTGGTGTTTCAAAAAGGCAGAGATGTGGTGCTGAGGGATGAGGACCAGACTTGGTAGAGTTAGAGAATGATTGGACTAGATGATCTTAAAATGTTTTTCTAACCAAAAAAGATTCTATAACTCTATGATTTCATGATAATAGCCCTGGCCTTCCCCTACAAAAAGTTGTGTGCAGTGAGACTATCTGAATGGCCACTGGTCTCCATAGCATTTGCAGACACATTTCTCTGTCACTACTAGGTTGCGTATGAGGTTCTTTCCTCCTGCTCATTTAAATTTGGGTGGTTCTCTGATTTCTTTTGTAACACTACTCCTTAGCTCAGATTGCAGACCACTAAACGTTGCCCCAACATCATTTTAACACTGGCCTGGAGCAAATCGAATCATTAAGGATGGGAAAAGATTTCTAAGATCGTTGAGTCCAACTATGAGACCACCATGACCATTAAACCATGTCTGAAAGTGTCACGTCTACCCATTTTTTAACACCTCCATGGATGACGACTCCATCACCTGCCTGGGCAGCCTGTTCCAATGCCTGACCACGCTTGCAGGAATTTTTTTCCTAGTATCCAACCTAGACCTCCCCTGGTGCAACTTGAGTTCATTTCCTCTTGTCCTGCAACCTGATAGTAGGGAGAAGAGATCAACCTCTACTGGGCTCCAACCTCCATTCAGGGAGTTGTAGAGAGCAATAAGGCCCTCCTTCAACCTCCACTTCTCCAGACTAAACAACCCCAGTTCCCTCATCCACTTCTTTGGCCATTGGAATGGGCTGCCCAATGAGGTGGTGGAGTCACTGTCCCTGGAGGTGTTTAAAATAAGACTGGATGAGGCACTTAGTGCCGTGGTTTAGTTGATTAGATGGTGTTGGGTAATAGGTGGGACTAGATGATCTTGAAGGTCTTTTCCAACCTGGTTAATTCTGTGGTTCTCACTGGACCTGTTCTCTAGATCCTTCACAGCATTGTTGCCCTTCTCTGGACACACTCCAGCCCCTCAATGTCCTTCCTCGGGTGAGGAGCCTAAAACTGAACCCAGAATTCAAGGTGTGGTCTCAGCAGTAGAGGGGTACAATTGCTTCGCTTCTCCTGCTGATCACACTGTTTCAGATCCAGGCCAGCATGCTGGTGGCCTTCTTGGCCAACTGAGCACATAGGTGCAAACCAACATCCCCAGGTCCTTTTCTGCCAGGCAGATTTCCAGCACTTGGCTTTCTTGAACCACATACAACTGACCTCAACCCATTTATCCATCCTGGCCAGATGAGGTGGTCAGGTTCTGTCTTCAGGTACATCATGATGTAAACACAAACATGTTTGAAAAGTGGGATTCCTCCCATATCTCTGTTTCAGTAACAAAACACCAGCATCAGGAACAGAGCCAAAACTGATGTACAAGACCTACAGCACCTTGACACCTAGACTTGAATGTTAGCAGCAGCTGGGACAAGGGGAACTTAATACAATTTAAACGGAATGCACACATCTCTCTCCCTGGCCTGTCATTGTGCAAAACCAAATTGTGGTAGGCTTGAGCCGAATAAAGAGCCAAATCCTGCTCTCTGTATCCTCCTTGAAGGTGGTGGGACTAATGAAGTGAGTAAGGTGAACAGAATGTAGCACAAATATTATGCTTTGAGTTACTTGCAAATACCATGTCATGAAAGGGGAATTTCACACCTCACTTATTAATATTGTAGCCAAGAAGTAAGAAATACATTTGCCTTCAGCAGACTCAGTTTTCCCAGTTGCTGGTTCAGCTGAATCTCCCTAGAACAATATTTATATAGGCCCTATAGATGAAGAAATGTCTTCTCCAGTCAGGATGTATGCATTTCAAGATGCCTGAAATGCCCAAACCAAGCTGCATGTCTTCATAAGGAAAACTATACTGTTTATGATGGCGTATCCATGGAATTTAAGGAACCCAGAGATTTATATGAGGAAGTGAAATGTTGGTAACACCTCTTTCAGTCCTTCCAAACCAGATTGTATGCACAACAGATGTCTTTTCTCAAAGGAGCATTGTGCCACTGGTCCCCATTTTATTGCCTCTAGCTATCATCCCAGTTAACAGGCAAGCAACCAGTAAAGCAATCAGTACACCAGTAGTAAATAAGTATTAATGAAGCCAAACCTTCTCTCTGAAAAAAAAACTTAAACATTAGTGGCCATGACATATTATTTTGATAGCAAATTAACAATTTCATTTGGGTTTGGAGCATGCTAGGTAAGACACCAAAATGCCCACTCTGACATTTTCTTCCACTATATTTTGCTTTTTTTTTTTTTCAGATGTCACCGAAAATGATGCCTGTGTCAGGAAAAGGTTTTACCCTCATCCCTCCAGAGACAGAAGAATTAAACCTTCCTTTAAGTACCAATGAAATCTGAAAGTGTAGGAAGAGAGATCCATTTGCTAATAGTATAGTTTTACATGTCAAAAGTTCTGCTTTAAAAAAAAAAATAAAAATAATACACATGTACATATATATATATTCAGACACAGAAACCTTTGCAGATATTTTTTTGTCATCCCACAGCACACTGAAATATTAACAGAAATTGCCTCTGTTGTTATTTCCTGTTAAAACTTTTAGGATGCTCATCCTATAAAAGCTTTAAGGATGCTCATTCTCCTGGTATTTTAGTGAACAAGAGAAGGTTCTCCTCCTGGAGAGGATAACGATGCTGTTTAGTTCTGTTAGCATCTGAAGGGAATCACACATAATCACATTTATTTCTTCTGGAAGACTTTCTAGATGCAAAAGAATGGGGCTTGGCCACTGGGCAGTGATCAAGGGGCAGCACTGAGTACCAGCACTTGCTACAGAAAAGAGGTTTTGGTTGTTTCCCTTTTCCTGTAGAGAAGCTATTATCCTGTGTAGAGAGCAGAGAGACATACAAAGCACTCTAGCTTACTTCCTGGCATTCCTCCATTCTATTTCAGCCCTTTTCAAACTGTTTGGCTGAAAACCGTTTTTTTTCCCCTGCTTACAAGTTTTGCAATTCTCAGTCTCATAGTTTCACAGTATATCAGAGGTTGGAAGGGACCTCAAGAGATCATCAGGTACAAACCCCCTGCCAGAACAGGATCACTTAGGGTAGTCCATACAGGAATGCATCCAGGTGGGGTTTGGAAGTCTCCAGAGAAGGAGACTCCACAACCCCCCTGGGCAGCCTGCTCCAGGGCTCTGTCACCCTCACTGTCAAGAAGTTTCTCCTCATGTTGAGCTGAAATCTTTTCTGTTCGAGTTTGAACCCATTGTTCCTTGTCTTATCACTTGGAAGCACCCAAAAGAGCCTGGCCCCCTCCTCCTGACACCCACCCCTCAGCTATTGATAGACATTGATCAGATCCCCTCTCAGTCTTCTCTTCTCCAGACTAAACAGCCTCAGGGCTCTCAGTCTCTCTTCATAGGGGAGATGCTCAGGTTCCCTAATCATCCTCGTGGCTCTCCATTGGATTCTCTCCAGCAGTACTTCTCCAGTACTTGAGAAAGGATACCACAGAATTAAATCCTACCAGTTTCATCTACAGATCAGGTACAATATTATGAGCTTCCTCACAGCATTTTAATATTGACCTGGAACACTTACTTCTGGGCAAGATATGTCTCTCCCTAATACCTAAATGATTTCATCTATTTTTCAGCCATTATGCAAAAATGGAAGGGTTTTAAAGTATTTTGCTGAGTCTCTGAATGCAGGTCACTGGAACCAGTAGCATTCAGCAGCTTTTCCCGGTTAAGAGGCAATTGCTGAGCACTAAACAAATTGTGATATAATTCTGGGCTGAAAGCAACCTCTATTGTCTGAGTCAACATAAAAATTTGACTGATAACACTTATTAAAAGGTAGATTGTCTGGGACTTAATTATAGAATCTCTGTCTTTCTTCTTCCTGTTTGCTGTCAGTTGCAATATGCTGAATTGTAAGGTTAATGGAGTTCTTTTAAGTCCACTTTGAGGCTTTTGTAGTTTTTCTCATATTTATGCTCACCTTTTCCCTTAATTATCTGTAAATTATTGTTCTTGGTGAGCCAGCACTTTTCCATCCTGAGCTTTTTACTTTCCAAACAAGCTTTGCTTCCTGCTTATCTGTGCTGGCTCATTGATACTTCCTCCTCTAGCAGCCCTTTTCCTCCCTGTATATTGTGCAGGAACCTTCTCCTCCTCACCAGCCACATCCTCACCTTCACAGCTCATTTCTCCTTCTCCTTCTTTCTCCTTTTCTGAACAGCAAGCCATTTCCTCTCTCATTTCCTCCCACAGAAGATGGTTTTGGTCCTGTTCCCAAAAAAAGTTCTGGCATTAAATAATGCCCATTCCTGTCTTTCCAATGGGCAGACCTCCAGATGTGTTTCATCTGTCTAGCAATTTGGGGGAAAGTCTGGCTCAGTAAATCATGTTCATTGCTCAGTTGGCATTCCTGGCACCCATGGGCCATGGGAACAGCACGGGTGATGCTCATTCACCCCCAACAACAAGCCCTCCAGTTCAATGTTTTCAAATCAATTGCAAGAAGTCTGTTGTAATAATATGGAACCAGAGCTTCCCTTATTTTATTGCAAGTGAAAAGGCTATTAAACTGGGGAGGAAAGTGCTGAGTCAGTTATATTTACACTGCTAAAATACATTTTCCAATTTATTATTGAATGGTAAATGTATTACCCAATTACCTTCATATCCTTAACAAAGTTATAGGTCACTTGGAAATAAGTTAAGCAATTCTGGACAAAACCAAGAAAGATCTCTGATGTGGAGGATTCCTCATAGCTAGAGTTAAAGGAGATTGTCTTGGAAGACATATACAGCTTTGAAAGACATTGGTTTTGTTGTGCTTAGTGTGGCTTAAGATTGTTCTATTTTGACTTTATATGGCAAAAATGAATTAACATTTCGTACAAAGAAATTAAAGAAAGTACTTTTTATTCTGATTTATAGTTTGGGATTTTTGTTTAAATGGAAGTCTCACAGAAAACATTTAGCCTTTATTTATTTATTTATTTATGTGTTTATTTATTTAAAATAGCTTTTTAAAATTTCAATTTCTTGATTTGCTATTATTTAATTGACAGCAGATAAGTGAGCAAATAAATAAAGCAAGGATTTTGCACAGCCCGAAATGCACCTTTGCCTTGACTGAAACCTTACATTTACAGCATGAAGCTGTTTTGATCTTCACCTTCAGGATGCCAGCAGCTGAAGACCTGAGTGGATGATTAAATTATCACCAGGTGGACTTTCCTTCCTCCTACCATGGGTCCAGGCAGTGCCTACCAGCTCTTGTAGAGTACCATGCCCCTAAACTAAACCATTTCTAAGCAATAAGAGAGTTTGAAAGGCACAAAAGAATTTGTAAAGAAGTGTACTGATAAAAAGAATAAGCTCATTAAGAGTTTGAGTCAGCTTTTACTAACCTAAAAGACAAGGGGGATTGAGGAGAAGAGTTATTGTACTTCCATCATATGGCCAGTGGGCTCTACCCACCAAGTACTCAGGCACTGAATTAATTAATATTTCCTGGAATTAGACTTGGTCCCCAAACACATTCAGAATATGGCTGCTCCAACTGAAAAAACAAGTTTCAGAGGCTCCAATTAACAAGAGACCTGAGGTTAAAGCTCATTTATCAAGTCTTTCAGTGTTTAATTCTGAGTTGCAAACAGCTCCTTTTAACAGATAAAGGCAAAACAAAGACCAGTCAGGAGGCCAGCTTTGATCACAAGCTAACACAGGCAAGTTACACCCTTGTCAAACCAGTACAGCAGCAGAGTCAGAGCCCATATTCCAGTCAGACAAATTTTTAATCATAAAAAAAAAAAAATATAAATTACATAAACTTGTTTTCTCACAAATAACACAGGTTACCTTGTTTGAATCCCTTTTCTCCGTCCAGTTTTGATGATCTTCTCATGCACAGACTTTAGAGACAGCCTGACAACCCTGGAACTCAGTCTTCAAGTAGGTCAGATTTTGGTCCTTACATTCTCCATTTTCAGGTGTAAGAAATCAAGCAAGGAAAGGAAGAAACCAGCATAACTGAGTTGAGACCTGCAAGAAGGAGCTGCACGACTGTGCAGGGACAGATATTCAGGGGTGCTCTCTGGTTGTGTAGGAATGAGGTGAGGAAGGCCAGGGTACAGATGGAGAAAAATTTTTTTTGAGTGCTAGAGCACCTCTCCTACTAAGAAAGGCAGAGAGTTCAGACTGGGGAAGAGAGGGTCTCTGGGAGACCTTATTAGCAACCTTCCACCACCTGAAAGTGCCCTAAAAGAACACTGGGGAGGGATTTTTTACATGGGCAGGTAACATAAGGGGCAATGGTTTGAAACTAGAGCAGGGTAGATTTAGGTTGGACATTAGGAAGACGTCTCTCTGGAGCTTTCTCCTCTCCACAACACCAACTATCTCAGCATGTCCTTGTAGGGGAGGTTCTCAACCCTCTAATCATGCTTGTGGCCTCCTCTGCGTTCACTCCAAGAGGTCCACATTCTCCTACCTTTAGTACTATTTATTTAAAAAAAAAAAAAAGAGTATTTTTTTTTTCCATCATTATTCTGACTTGGCAATTGAGGACCCTTGATATCTGGATCTCCCATGGCTTTTCAAATTCTCCCTGAAAACCTGCAAGATCTTTAGTATTTTCAGCATATTGAAGAAGTTGGTTTCATAAAGACTGTTAAGTCAGTCTTCCAGTGCCAGCTGTGCCCTTTTATTTCTAGGTGAGTTTTGCTCTCTTTTCTTTCTGTTCCTAAGCAGAGTTATGTAATACAAATTATGTAGCATTGCAGATACTGGAATCACTTTTAAGCAGTGCCTTCACTTACACAACATTTTTGTTTGTTTGTTTGTTTTTGATGCTCAGTTGGTTACCTCAGCATATTTAGGAGAATCTAAGCTAACACCCTACCCTAACTACAGGTTGAGAGGCAGTGATTTGCTTATACTTGTCAAAAACTCCTGACTATCAGAATCATTTCCCACAGGACTGGTTAAAAATGAGCCAACATCTCTGAAGTTATTTTCCACCTCTGTTTTCTGATTACACACAGGTCTGGTGTTTTGGCTGCAGTACACATCTCTCTTAAAAGCACTGCCCTGGCTTTTGGGTTATACTTTCCAGGGCTGGATGCACTCACTTCAGGCATACTCACCTTTATCTTCAGCTAGAAAAGAGTGGGTTT
Organism: Indicator indicator; assembly: GCF_027791375.1. Lineage (NCBI taxonomy): Eukaryota > Metazoa > Chordata > Aves > Piciformes > Indicatoridae > Indicator > Indicator indicator. Next base: position 610,693 of record NC_072053.1, on the reverse strand, counting down.
GTTTCATCATCTGTTTCAGTTTCATTGTTTCAGGGCCTTCACTACCAAAAGGACATTGAGGTGCTGGAGTGTATCCAGAGAAGGGAAATAAAGTCTAGATAGATTTAAAAAATGTACAGTGTAAGAAGTAAAGAAGGGCCATATTGACTCAAGCAGTGTGCCATTCTTTCTCCACACTACTATAGAAGGGGTCTATCATAGGACCCAGCCTCCAGAATCACCTGGGTAGCTCTGAGACCTTCATATTTCAACTTTTATTAACCATTACCAAGCCAATCCCCAGAAAATTTACCAAATTCCTCTCTGGTTTCCTTTATACCTTTGGAATTCATAGCACTTGGAGACTATGAGTTCCATAATTTTGTCACAAAGATAAAAAATGTGGAATTCAGATGTTTGAGTAGTTTCTCTTTAATGACTGGATGGGGCACTTAGTCCATGGTCTAGTTGATTGGATAAGGCTGGATGATGGGTTGGACTGGATGATCTTGGAGGTCTCTTCCAACCTGGTTGATTCTAGAAATCTCTGAGGGCTGGGGGTCAGGAAGGATGGAACAGCCTCTGCTCACGAGGGGCAATGGATATAAACTCCAGCACAGGAGGTTCCACCTCAACATGAGGAAGAACTTCTTCACTGTGAGGATCCCAGAGCACTGGAACAGGCTTCCCAGAGAGGTTGTGGAGTTTCCTTCTCTGAAGACTTTCAAGCACTGTCTGGATGTGTTCTTGTGTGACCTGTGCTGGGTTCTATGGTCCTGATCTGGCAGAGCAGTTGGACTTGATGATCTTCAGAGGTCCCTTCCAACCCTTAACATCCTGTGAGCCTGTGAAAAGCAGGCTGAGAGGTGGCCTCATTGCTCTCTGCAGCTTTCTGAGGAGCTGAAGGAGAAAGGTTGATGATGATCTCTTCTCCCTGACATCCAGTGATAGGACAGCCCAGGGAGATGGTGAGGTCACCATCACTGGAGGTCTTCAAGAAAATCTTGGATGTGGCTCTTGGTGGCATGGTTTAGTTGATGTGGTGGTGTTGGGTCATAGGCTGGACTTGATAATCTTAGAGGTCTTTTCCAGCCTCAATAATTCTGTGATTCCGTGATTCTTTAATAATTTAACTATTCTTCCTTTCTCCTCCCACACAAACACTATGAAAACTTCATTGTAAGGGTTTTACAAACATAATTCCAAAACATTACCAGCAACTTTTTTTTTTTTTATTCTCTCTGATGTAAAAATTAGATGTGAAAAATTATTTTTGTATTAAATATTGCAGGGGAAAAAATACATAAAATTTTATTGAGCAATTTTTAAGTGAAAGAAATCCAAAGACAATAGCAGTGCTTTGAAGGGCACATCTGTTTTCCTGTGCTCTGATTGATGTGTCTGATTCAGATGTTGTCATCCCCATGACAGAAAGAAGATGTCACAGTGGTTGTATGGAAATACTTGGCTGTGTGGCATTCCCATACACTTCAAGCCCTTCCATGTGCAAGATCCAAGTTCCCATCACTCCAACACAAAACAACAGCTTTCAGAAGTTACTCTCAGAATGAAAGTTTTGTGTAGGAGCCAAAGAGAAAACAAGGAAATAGTAATTAATTCCAATTATTACGTTTCTCACTCTGGTACCTGCCATTCCTCCTGCTATTGATAAATCCACCCTACATAAACCATCTAGAAAGGACAGAGAAGAACACTGCTCACTGACATTAAGAATGCATGAGAGCAGGAAGTAGATGACATCGCCTGCTCTTGCCTGCTCAAGCCTTGGGAACCTCAAGAAGTTGAACAAGAGTAAGTGTAAAGCCCTGTACCTAGGGAGAAAGAGCACCATGCACCAGTACAGATCAGGGGTTGGCTTGCTGGAAAGTAGCTGCATGGAGAAGGACCTGGGGGTCCTGGTGGACAAGTAGGTATTCATGGGACAGCCATGTGCCCTCGTGGCCAAGAAGGCCAATGGTCTCCTGAGGGCCATTCAGAATACTGTACCCAGCAGGTCGATTCTCCTCCCTATCTACTCTGCCCTAGTGAGACCATATCTGGAGTATTGTGTCCGTTTCTGGCCCCCCTTAGTTCAAGAGGGACAGGGATATACTAGAGTGTCCAGTGGAGTCTACAAGGATGATGAAGGGATGGCAATATCTGTCTGATGAGGAAAGGCTGAAAGACCTGGGGCTGTTTAGTCTACAAAAGAGAAGAGATCTTATTCATGTTTACAGATATTTGAAAGGTGGGTGTCAAGAAGTTGCAAACCTCCTTTCAATGGTGTGCTATGACAGGACAAGGGGCAATGAATGCAAACTGGAACCCAGGAAATTCTACCTCAACATGAGGAAAAACTTCTTTACTGCAAGGGTGATGGAGCCCTGGAACAGGCTGCCCAGAGAGGCTGTGAATTCTCCTTTTCTGAACAGTTTCAAGACCCATCTGGATGCATTCCTCTCTGTGTCCTGACATAGGTGATCCTGCTTTGCAGGCAGGTTGGACTAAATGATCTCTGGTGGTCCCTTCCAACCCCTGCCATTCTGTGATGCTGTGATGAGCGGCAAGACAGCCAAAGTTGCACCAAGTCGCAAAATAAACAATTTCCCTTGAAAGTACAAAATTCTAGGCTGTTTCTACACGATTCTAGGTCATATCCTGCAATACACAGAATTTCTCAGACTCTAGGTAATTTTATTTAATGTTATGGTGGATATTCTTACTTTTAAAAGTTTTCATCTTTATTTTATTTTTTGGCCTGCTGGTGTTTGAGCAACACTGAGCTTTTGCATAAGGGCAGGAAATTCTCTGTTTGCTGTAATTTTTCTGCATTGCAGTTTCTCTGGCAAGCCTTTATTTTTTTACCTTAAGGGACTGACCTCCCCTGCACCATTTATTCACATACATATGTTTGTACTTTCTGGTCATCCTCTGCATCTGGATCTTTATGCTTCATAAAATCAATGAGAGTTTTTCCATTGACTCCAGGGAGAGCAAGTTTAAGCTTTAATTCATTTTCCCTCTGATTTAATTGATCTTTTCAGTGCCCCCTCACATTGGGACATCAGATATTCCCAAACTTATTCTTTTCACTACAGCTTTGTTGCAATTAGTTACCTCTGTAATTAGTAGAAGTAAAAAACAAAATAATGCCCATTTACATCTTGTGAGGGTTCAGCACTACAACGCCAGATGGTTTTATGGAAGTAGTATCACTTTGCTTTTATTTTCATCTCTTTTCTAAGAGGTTTGTTATCATAGTTTTAGAAAAGAGAGACTGAGGCACAGGAAAGTTACATGATGGATCCAAAATTTCTCTGCACATCAAATAGAAACAAATGCACCACATCAGGCTTGTATCTCCTCTACTCTCTTAGACACAGGACTACCTTTCCCTGAACATATTTTTTCCCCCCTAACTTTATGAATAAAATGCACAAAGAACACACTTGGCTAATCAACTAAGTTAATTTACAGTGATGAATTAACTAATCTTGGACTCTTTCTCCTCCTGCCACATATACAGTGACTTTTCCCCTGTGGCACTGTGGCATCAAGGAATTGTGACAGAATAAAACTCTCCTCTAATTTCAGTGTACATTGAAAAATTTAAGAGTGTGTTATGATCTTCAGTGCACAAAGAAGTGCATATAGTTGTTGTCTTTGGACTGTATGTATCTTATCAATCTTAAAATTTAGAAAATATGGATAATGTGGGCATGGGGCAGGAGGTAATGAAGTGCTTGAATTGTTGGGGAATCATTTTCTTTATCAACAACTACAGAGTCAGTCCATCAGCTGGCTGCCAGCAGGTACAATCACACTAAATCCATCTGAATTAATGGATTTGGAGTAAGGGGTCAGGAATCACAGATATTCAGGTTTCTTTTTTCCCACTCCCAGAGATTAGTGTGGATATAAGCACCTGGGAAAACATCCTTACCTTTCCACCAGTTTGTGTCAAATGGCATAAAACATGGGCAGTAAAAATTGCCTGGTCATTTTGAATGGAATATAATTTACAGAATCATTATGCAGCCTATTGAAGCGGGGGTTCTTCTTTAGTTTTGCTCACAGATAGAGAAAAAAAAAAGGCAATGAACAACATCTGCTTGGCAGTCCTGCCTGCAGCTCTCTCCACAGTGACAAACACCTGATAAACGTGTGGCTGATGGCACTGTAATTGGGTACCAGTGCTGGTATCAACCACGGGGTACAACGAGTGAGAACACAAAGCACAAGCCCTGGGAAATGGGACTAAGCTGTTTATGATAAATCCACTGCACAGAAGAATTTGAAAGTGTGCATGTAACTAAATATATTTTTAATCAAACCCCAGATGTTGTTCAGTGTGGTCCAGGATTACAGCATGTTACAGATTCATTGGCTTGGCCTCCATCCAGCGCCTGAGACAGCAAAGCCTGAGCACCAGTATGGGTAATCACCAACATGGTTTCTCCAAAAGGGGGTTTGCCCCAGGCACAGTTACTAAAATGTGAGATACTATCACCAATGCTCTGATGTGGGACTAAATAAAAGACCAAAACCCAACCAAAATCATAATGTGTGTCAATTCTTCCTTTGCAAACCACAGCTGGAGGAGAGGTGTTTCTCCCATCTCTGCAATATCTTGGTGATGGGGGAGCCTGTCTTCTGCCTCTTGTATTCAAAGCCTTCCCCCTGAAAAAAAAAGAAAAAAAAAACAAATAAAAAAAAAAGCCTTATCTATCATGCAAACCCTTATTCTTAATATTTTCCTCTCTCCTTATTGAAGCGAGTGTGAGTAAAATTCATCGAATCAGAGAGTAAGAGGACAAAGAGGAGGAGTTAGAGACAGCTGAAAGAAGCTCACCCACTAGGACACTGCCTGGAAAGGATCCTGGTTCTGTCCCTCTTGTAAGGAGAGTTTATTTAGTTTACATGAAATAGTTTTTGTATTACCATAACATAAGCATGAAATTAGCTCCAAGCTCCTCATCACCGTAAAAGCCAAGGAACTTGTGAGCAAAAATGAAAGTAAAATATTAGTCTTGTTAGGAAAATGTGACACAAAGCAGTTACAGTTAGAAAACTCACATGCATCTAGCTTCATCTGAAACATCAACATCAGTTATAGGATCTTCAGTTTGGATTTAGGCACAAAATGTAAACCATAAATTTGCTGGTTACAAGACAACTGTAAACAGAAATGCAGAGAGACACTGGCAGGCCACCAAAAACCCCATTCAACTCCTCACATTGTGTTTCTTCAATTTATTTTGATAGATCTTCATGGATAGCTGCAATGGAGTGAAAGGAACTGCAAAAGGTATAGGGAAGAAGAAAGAAGGAGCAGCATGCTGACAAATGCATTTTTATGGAAGGGGGGAAACTTATTTGGAAATCTTATAGTAGGAAGCAAAGCAATGAATGGCTGGGAAGGGAAATGGAAAGAGTAGTTAGGAGAGGACAAAGTTAAGGTGTTTGTAAACAAATCAAGTGCATCCCCAAAGAAGCTTTTCTTTCTTTGAAAAGCAGTATGGGCAGCAGATCAAGAGAGGTGATTCTGGCATTTTACTGTGCTCTGGTGAGACCTCATGTGCAGTACTCTGTCCAGCTCTGGAATCCTCAACACAGAAAGGACATGGACCTGATGGAGTGGGTCCAGAGGAGAAGCACAAAAATGATCAGAGGTCTGGAGCACCTCTCCTACAAAAAAAGGCTGAGAGAGTTGGAATTGTTAAACCTGGAGGCTCCAGGGGGGCCTTAGAGCTGCATTTAAATATCTGAAGGGGACTTACTGGAAGGCGGGGGAAGTACTGTTTAGAAGGATGAGGGATTTTAAACTAGAGCAGGGCTGGACATAAGGAGGAAGTTCTTCACAATGAGGGTCGTTAAACACTGGAAAGATGTGATGGAGACCCCATCCCTGGAGATATTCAAGATCAAACTTGATAGGGACCTGAGTAACCTGATGTAACTGGAGATGTCCCTGCTCACTTTGAGGGTCCTTTCCAACCTGAGGCATTCTATGATTCTGTGATGAGATGGTGGTTGTGTCCCTTCCTAGTCTTCATTTCTACAGGCTGAGCACCCTCAATTCAGGGTTTCTTCACAGATCATGTTCACCTGACCTTGTTCTTGTTAGTCTTCTCTGGACTATCTCCAAACACCCTCAGTCATGCAGTGTCTGAAATGAGATAAAGGACAACAGTATAAGCTCCATTAATCATAGAACTATTTTAGTTGGAAAAGACCTCTAAGATCCTTGAGTCCAACCATTAATCCAACACCACCATGGCCACTAAACTATGTCCCCAAGTGCCATTTCCACACATTTCTTGAACACCTCCAGGACGGTGATTCCTCCACCTCCCTGGGCAACCCATTCCAATGCCTGATTGGAAATACTGCTGAGTAAAATGACAGCTTCATGGGCAGGATCCTAGATATTTAAATCACTGGGTCCCTGTCTGAAACCGAGTCTCCAAATACTTGAGGTTCACTCATTATAATTCATGACAGCAAATTCAAAGGCTGATGATAGAAAACATGTATATGCATGTGTATGTTCTGATATGCAACATGCAGCTGTTCTGTTTTATGTCTGAAATAAGGGAAGAAATCATAACAGAACTACTCCCAGCAAGCATAATGAATTCCCTGACACAATGGGTCCATAAAACCAGTTCACATATTCAATGAAGGCCAGTTTAGGACTTTATACAAGATATGTTGCCAAGAGGTAGGTGTAAAGCTACTGAGTCCTGTGTCACTCTTGTCTCTTGATCTCACAACCTGCTCTTCTGTGCTGCCTATTTATTATCCTAGCACAGTTGGGGCTGGAAGGGACCTCTGGGAATCAACTAGTCCAACAACTCTGCTAATGCAGGGTCACCTACAGCAGCTTGCCCATGATCACAATGCCCCAGTAGGTTTGGAATCTCTCCAGAGAAGGAGACTCCATAACCTCTCTGGGCAGCCTGCTCCACACGTCCAAAACCCTCAGAGCAAAGTTACTCCTCCTGTTCAGGTGGAACCCCCTGAGTTCTAGTTTTTGTTCATTGCTCCTTGTCCTCCTTCTGGGCACAATCGCAAAACATCTGGCCCCATCCTCTTGCCTCCACAAAATCTTCTTGAGCACTGAGAAGATCCCCAAATGTGAGGCTACTCTTCTCCAAGCTAAACAGCCCCAGGGCTCTCAGCCATTCCTCACAAAGATTCTCCAGGCCCCTCAGCATCTTTGTAACCTCTACTTGTCCCTCTCCAGTAACTCCTTGTCTTTCCTGGACTAGAGAACACAGAACTACACACAGTACTCCAGATGTGGTCTCAGCAGGGCAGAGTAGAGGTGATGGAATGCCTCCCTCAACCTGCTGCCCACACTCTTCTGATCCTCAGTGTTTTTATCTTCATTATTTACTTCATCAATACAGTCCTTCCTGAAGGCTTCAGAAAAGTCTTTTTGGCTTCTACCTCCTCAGAGAATGGTTTCTCCCATATCCTTTACATGTGTTGCTGCTTTCATAAGGTTATATTTTCACTGCTTTAGCAGGGGGTTAGACTGAGTGATCTCCAGAAGTCCCTTCCCACCCCCATGGTGCTGGGATTCTGGGATTCTGTGAACTTTTCAGTGTGTGTCCATCCCATGTCAGCATAGCACTCACTTCTACCAAGTGTATGCTTTTGCTCTTTGTCAAACAGGTGAGAAGATGCCCTCCCTGTCTGCTCTTCTCCAGGCTAAACTCATGGCCATGATTAAACTAAGGTTCACTCCCAGGACTTCACAGAATAACAATCTGAAAACTCAAGGGCTGGAAACAAAGCCCACAGAGTTTTAGCAAGAATTTTCTCTTGACATCACTGCCTTGAGAAATCCTTTATGCACCAAAACATAGTCCCAAGGAGATGGAAGTATAACAATGGCTGATGAACATTTTTTTTCTTCTTCTTCCAAATGTTTGCTTTCCTGTTTCAAGTACGGATGTACTGTTGTTTCAGCTACAATCAAATCTGTGTTTTCCATCGTGATAGCACTAAGTGTTAATGTGGGAATAGTTAAAGGAAGCACTTTTGTTTCCACAATTAGGAAGTTCCCAAAGGCAGACATAATCACTGTGGTCTTTTGGGGACTGATGTTCCAAACTAGGGAGGTCTGTGGCTTCTCTTGAAGCTGGACTTGCAGTATTGCAATATATCATAGCCAATTTGTTCTTTTAGAACCCTGTGAGACTCAGGAGGTTTTCTAAGCATTGAATTGGAAATGGTTTCCAGGAGCATGGAAAACAGAGCATTGCACTTACTCCCACTATCAAATGAGCATATTTCTCTGTTCACAGAATCACGGAATGATAGGGATCGGAAGAGACCTCAGATCATCTAGTCCAACACCTCCACTAGAGCAGGTTCACCTAGAGCAGGTTGCACAGAGCAACATCCAGGTGGGTTTTGAACAACTGCAGAGGTGGAGTCTCCACCTGTGCAGCCTGCTCCAGTGCTCCACCACCATCAGCATAAAGAAGTTCCTACTCATGTTTAGATGGAACTTTCCTTTTTGTGCCCATTGTCCTTAGTCCTGTCACTGGGCACCACTGAAAAAAGACTGGTCCCATTCTTCTGACATCAACACTCTAAATATTTGTAAACACTGAGAAGATTCCCCCCCGCCTTAGTCTTCTCTTTTCCAGGCTAAAAATCCACAAGTCCCTCAGCTTTTCCTAAGACAGATATTCTAGTTCCCTAATCATCTTTGCAGCCCTTTGCTCTACCATCCCTGTCCTTAAACTTGGGAGTCCAGAATTGGACACAGCACTCCAGATGAGGCCTCACCAGGGCTGAGTATTTATCACAAGAATATCTACTGTGAGGGGATGTGTCTGAAAATACACCTCAAAGTTCTGGTTTCTTCAAGACAAATTCATTGTGAGCCAATTAATTGAATTTTCTCTCTTTTCTTTTCTTTGCTTTTTTCATTTCTCTTTTTTTTTTTTTTATTTTCTTTTCTTCTCTCTTTCCTTTCCTTTTCTTTTCCTTTTCTTTTCTTCTCTCCTTCTTTTCATTTTCTTTTTGTGCTGGTTTGGGGCCAGACAGATCCTCTCTTGCCTCGAAAGGGACAAAAGAATGAGACTCACACAAACGGATTGGAGAGTGATGGAAAGTTTAAATGGAAAAGCAATTGGTGAGGCTACAAAAAAAACTACAAACTACAAAGCATAGTGACAAAGAGTATCCCAAAGCGTACAGAACCCCTCACAGAATTCCCAAAGGCTTCCCAATCCTTCCCTTCTTCCCACCTGAGGGTAAACCCAAACCCCCCAGGGCTCTTTCTTCCCCCTCCCACTGCTAGGCAAGTCTCAGGCTGGCCAGGTCTGAGTCTGCCCCCCCCCCCATTCTCCTCCTGGCATTAGGCCTAGTCAGGCCTAAGAGGCCTTGAGGATACTCCCCCGGCATTACCCGATAAGAGAGGACATCTCCCGTGGGAGCAGAGAGGGAAGAAAGAGCAAGAGAATGACTTTGCAGATGGCCTTATAGGGTGCAGGATTTATGGGTAGAAATACGCCGTTTCCTGTGTCCACCCCTGTGGGTGGGCACCCAGGACACCAGAGGTGTATCTCATGCGGCAGTGGCAGGGGGCACCCAGCCTAAACTGCCACACTTTTCTTCCCTCTTTCCTTTGCTTTTCTTTTCCTTTTCTTTTCTTCTCTCTTTCTTTTCCTTTTCTTTTCCTTTTCTTTTCTTCTCTCTTTCTTTTCCTTTTCTTTTCCTTTTCTTTTCTTCTCTCTTTCCTTTCCTTTTCTTTTCCTTTTCTTCTCTCTTTCCTTTCGTTTTCTTCTCTTTCCTTTTCTTTTCCTTTTCTTTTCTTCTCTCTTTCTTTTCCTTTTCTTTTCCTTTTCTTTTCTTCTCTCTTTCTTTTCCTTTTCTTTTCCTTTTCTTTTCTTCTCTCTTTCCTTTCCTTTTCTTTTCCTTTTCTTCTCTCTTTCCTTTCGTTTTCTTCTCTTTCCTTTTCTTTTCCTTTTCTTTTCTTCTCTCTTTCTTTTCCTTTTCTTTTCCTTTTCTTTTCTTCTCTCTTTCTTTTCCTTTTCTTTTCCTTTTCTTTTCTTCTCTCTTTCCTTTCCTTTTCTTTTCCTTTTCTTCTCTCTTTCCTTTCGTTTTCTTCTCTTTCCTTTTCTTTTCCTTTTCTTTTCTTCTCTCTTTCTTTTCCTTTTCCTTTTCTTTTCTTCTCTTTCCTTTCCTTTTCTTTTCCTTTCCTTTTCTTCTCTCTTTCCTTTCCTTTTCTTTTCCTTTTCTTCTCTCTTTCCTTTCCTTTTCTTTTTCTTCTCTCTTTCCTTTCCTTTTCTTTTCTTTTTCCTTTTCTTCTCTCTTTCCTTTCCTTTTCTTCTTTCTTTCCTTTCCTTTTCTTTTCTCTTCTTTTCTTTTCTCTTATTTTCTTTTTTTTTCTTTTTCTTATTCTTCAGAAGCATGAAGAATAAGTAGCATATAGTGCTTAATAATGAAGCAGAAAGGGGGAACATTTAAAATACACTTTTGGCTCAGGCTTCCTGCTCAGCTGAAGAGCAGGTAGGTTCTTTCTCACTCACAGATTGGTCCTTCTAGCAGCATCCACCCCTTAACCAGGTGTCAGTCTCTCTTAATGAGTGAGATCTGAATGTACAATCTAAGCTCAGCTGACCCTTGGCTCCCTTCACCATTAAACCATTCAGTTTCATGAAGTGGTGCTGGCTTTGAAATGTGTACTGTTGATCTTCAGGGACAGGGGAGAGCTCATCAAACTCATTGCATCCGACAGCTTGTTCTAATCGGAAAGTTGAAACAGAGTTTTGCTGCTGAATTGAAATGTCTGTAAATTGCTGTCTAACAACACACAAATACATAGACATATAAATAACTGATTTGTTCAGGCCCTCCAGTAAATCATTAACATGCCTTAATTTAATTTGCATGCTACTTTTCAGACTTCTCCTGATGAACCTCATCACAGAGAGGAATTAAAATGGATTGTTGGCAGCAAAAAAAAAAAAAAAAAAAAAATACTTCTTCAAGCCACTCAAAATGCAGGGGAAAGCTTGAAATATTGTATCTGCAAGGTATGGCTGGTACTCATGCAGTGCTTAATCCAGTCAGAATGAGAGGAGCTCCTGCAAGTTTATTACCACTAAATGTTCTTTAAAAGCATGGGCTTATTACGTCAAGAGGCAGAGAAGGTGGAGATTAAATGAGGCATCTGGTCTCCTGGGTCTCCAAAGTTGAAGGGAAATGCCCTCATCCCATCAACCACTACCAGCAAAATACACCCACACAGAAAAAGAGGCTTTTTATTCTTGAGGTAAATATAGATCCAGTTTTCCCTTCATTGTTCAAAATGTGTGGGATTTTACAGCTTAGTGCTAGACAAGCTCAATACCTGACTGAAATAACCTTAGAGAAAGATACATATTGAGGGCTGAATTCAGACTGCTCTGTGAAAGTACATCTGTTTTATATGAGACACACAATCTGTCTCATTCCAACCTGCATTTCTGGGTCACTTGAGACATTTAAACTGCACTTATAATTAACAGCTATTTTTAAACAGCGAAAAAATAGAGCACTGGTAAGGTACAAAAGCATTAAAATTGCCCCAGTTTTGCTTTTCAATAGGACACACCACTGCAATATGCTTCAAGATCAAAGAGAGCTCAGAAAAAAGAGACAGGCCGATCAGTGGGGATAAATTGTTCCCATTATGATGGTGTAAGAATAGGGTTCTTTCAATTGAAACAATTTAATAACCACATTCATTACGTTGGTGTCCACTTGGTTTTATCTGAGCAGTTTTTGTATAACTGGGGAGCAAGTTCAATTGAGCTTATTCTCTAGAAATTAAGATGTGCTGGGTTTGACATTCAGAAATTAGGCACTAATAGTCAGCAAAGCAGTTGTCTTGAGATTCCCCCTGGATGTAGCTGGATCTGCCTACCACTAATTATGTCAAATGCAAATGTATTCTCTAAAAGACACACCAAAAAATTTCATTAGCTCGTTGCCAGACAGCTAGGGTTATACCAGAGCAATGACATCTATCAGAGCAGAATCTTCTCCGTGTTTGGAAAGATGAACTTTCACAACAGCTGAAGTCAGGCAAGCCCCACGCTGCTGTTTGTCAACTTTTTTCCTCCACCCTGCTTTTTAAGGACCAATCTTTAACAACCCTGAGCAAAACCATCCAAACATTTTTTCCAGGGGTGATATTTCCAGCTACATTTTTATAAGGAATGAGAGTCATTGATGAATTTCCCTTTCCCTCCCAGTGCTGACTTCAGCAGAGGACACCTACGTTTTAGCAAAGAGGAGAATCCCTAGCTGAGGGTGATTGAGTTTGCCAGTCCTCAGCTGTATTAGGATGGGAGTATTAAGAATGAATCTGCCAAATGCTCCTGAAAAGAGATGAATTTGGAGCTTGCAGGCAGTGCATAAAGACCACCTCATCCATTTCTGTCTGCTGGCCTGGCTGGTAAATGGAACATAGGCAGGAGCATTTAAAAGACATTTCCCAGTGCACACGGGATCCTTTCTTGTTTCCTCACTGCTGCCAAACCAGTGAAGAGTAAAGGGCTGCTGAAGCATGCACTGGGGTGGCAACTGCATAATAGCAGAATTTCTTCCCTCTCTCTCTGTCCCCTTCTTTTCTCATCAGAAGGCAAAGTGTAAAAACAGCAGAAGTTATCCTTGCTTTTAAATGGATGGCTTTTCCAGAAGCAACAGTGCTTCTCTTCCTTGTCTATTTCCCCAGATGGGATTTGCAATCTAAAACCATACGTGGATCCAATATTGAGGATAAAACAAAAACAAACAAACAAACAAACAAACAAAAAAAAAGGGAATAGACTTGTACAAATCACCAGAAAGATAAATATGCCCTATAGATCAATAAATAAAACCTAGGCCCCAAAAAATCAAACTCCAGCATTCCAGACCAATTAAGATGTTATTTACTGCTTACAAGATTGTTAGTTTGATGCTCTCCTTATTCATTTTTACACTATAGGCATTTGTTTTGTTGAAAGATATATAACTGATTTGTAAATAGAAAATGATATAGATAGATTTTATGTCTCATAAAACTGTTAATCTGTGCTCCATATTAAATATATACCATAGTATTTTGTTGCATTTAGACACAGTCCTAGTATAATTAAAATAAAGTATGCTGGCTTTATTTTTTTTTTTTTAGTAAGTCATTTCCTAGCATAGAGCTCAAATAACAGTGCAACTGCAGCATGAAATGTGGTTATAATAGCCTGAGACCACATTTCCTGAAACTAAAACATGGGAGATAATAGTGTGAAGGTACAAATTAAATGCAAATAAAACAGATTCCCCATTGTTGCTAATCCCTGGATTGGATTTCAGTGAGAAAATTAGCTGTAATATTTAACTCCTTTGTATAGCAATCACTGACATATTATCAGTTACATTTTCAGAGTTTGCAGTGGAATTATTGCACAGGAATTTCAGGGAGACAAGCATCCACCTTTTACACCCTGAATGGGCCTATTCTGTGGTAAACAATATAAAAACATCTAACACAGAGACATTTAGACAGCCAATTGTGATAAAAAATAATGGGATTATTTGGTAATGGATATGTTTTTTTCTTTTTTTTTTCTTTTTTTTTGCTACCACCTGACTTTCTAGATGTATCCTAACACAGACCTCCTCTTCCATTAAATAAAAAGTGCACTGTTGCAACTGCTGTTTTAAAAATTAATCATAAGATCATCAAGGACATGCTTATGTAGATAAAAATCTAGCAAAACTTAGTATTAACCAAGTTAATAAATTAGTATAAACCCAGAATAGATCTATTTAAAATTCCACAAGAAGCGTTTGCATTATTTTATTGACATTAATGTAAATTAAGTTAGTTAAATGGATGCATTTTACAAATAGAATCATAGAACTGTTTCTGTTGGAAGAGTCCTTTAAGATCATCTAGCTCAACTGTCAATCTAAGACCACCACAGCCATCAATGCATGTCCTGAAGTTCCATATCCACATATTTCTTGAGCACCACGAGGGTCATGGGCAGCACTGTAACATTTGAGACTATCAGGATATTTAAGAAACCCTTTTCTCTTCAGGAACTCATTTAGACAACTTACTTCAAAAAAAATTCTTTGCTTACAGCATCACATGGCCATGTGATGTGATAAATTTGTAGCACAGCTTGCAACTGTGGTTTTTCCAACACTGGAAATCATAGGATTATAGAATCAGGGAATGGTCTGAGTTGGAAGGGACCTCTGAGCATCATTTAGTCCAACCCCCTCTACAGTCAGCAGGGACATCCTCAACTAGATCAGGTTGCCCAGAGCCTTGTCGAGCCCCACTTTGAATATCTCCAGAGATGGGGCCCCAACCACCTCCCTGGGGAACCTGTTCCAGTCTTCCACCACCCTCATAGGAAAGAACTGTTCCTAACATCCAATCTAAATCTGCTCTGCTCTAGTTTGAAGCCACTGTCCCTCATCCTATCACCACAGTCATTTGTAAAGAGTCTCTTCATGTAGCCCCCCTCAGGTGCTGGAAGGTTGCTTTTAGTTCTCCCCAGAGTCTCCTCTTCTCCAGGCTGAGCAACCCTGGCTCGTAGCAGAGCTGCTCCAACCCTCTGATCATTTTTGTGGCCTCCTCTGGACCTGCTCCATCAGGTCCATGTCTTTCCTATATTGAGGGCTCCAGACCTGCACACAGCACTCCAGGTCGGGTCTCACCAGAGCAGAGCAGAAGTGGCAGAATCACCTCTCTGGATCTGGTGGCAACCTGTCTTTTGATGCAGCCCAGGATGTGATTTGTCTTCTGTGCTGCAAGCTCCCCCTGCCTGCTCCTGGCCAGCTTCTCATACATCAGCACCTCCAAGTCCTTTTCCTCAAGACTGCTTCCTATCACCTCATCCCGCAGGCTGTGTTGACAACAAGGGTTGTTCTGGCCCAGGTGCAGAACCCTGCACTTGCTCTTGTTGAACCTCATGAGGTTCACCTGGGCCACCTCTCCAGCTTCTCCAGGTCCCTCTGGTGTATCACCCAAGGAAATTGGGCAAATCACTGTAGAGAGCCCTGTGTCAACAATCTGCATATTAATATTGAAATGGGCACTTTTTTATTTTTTCCTTAGGGCCTTTCAAACAGCATTTCACAGCAAAAAAAAAATACTACAAGTTGCATTTTATTTATGCTTATTTTGATGGGACAAACTACTCTTTGATTTCTTTTTGCTGTTAGGTGTTTCTTGACATTTTTGTTATTGTTGTTATGGTTGGCTCAGATCTATGAAAATCTGAAATCTGACCTGTTGCTCAAGCTCTAACAGATAGACTCAGATCCCACCCTTATGGGCTACAGGTGAATGTTGCAAAGATGTTTCACCTTCAGAAGAACCAGTTCAGAAGTACATTAAATACTGCAAGGTCTTGTTAGGGTGAAGGAAATACTCTTAGAAACATTCTATGAAAAATCTTTCCACTCTCCCTTTCTTCTGCCTTCCTTGGTGTACCTCTGATTCTAAATCATTAGGAGATGAATAAATTATCCAGCATCACATTTCCATTGACAGAGAAGAAAGAATCCCTGTACTCATCACTGGTGAGACTGCACCTTGAGTACTGTGTCCAGTTTTGGGCACTGCAGTATAAGAAAGATACTGAGGGGCTGAAGCACATGCAGAGAAGGGCCACAAAGCTTGTGAAGGGTTTGGAGAGCATGTCCTATGAGGAGAGGCTGAGGGACTTGGGATTCTTTAGCTTGAGGAAGAAGAGGCTGAGAGGGCCTCTCCAGATACCTGAAAGGAGGTTGTAGTGAGGCCAGTGTTGGCCTCATCTCCAAAATATCTAACAGGATAAGAGGAAATGGCTTCAAGCTGCTCCAAGAGGAGGTTTTGGTTGGATATTTAGGAGGAACTTCTTTATTGTGAAAGTTAACAAGCATTGGATCAGGCTGCCTGAGGTGGTGGCAGAGATGTTCATCAACTGAGGAGATGTGGCACGTTGGGACACAGTCAAGTGGTCATGGAGGTGATGGGTTAGACTTGATGATCTTAGAGGCCTTTTCCAACCTTAATAATCCTACGATTCAATGGATCTGGTCTAAATCCACTAAAGTCAACATCTGCTGGCCTCAGTGTGATCAGACCACTCAAAATCCACCTCATTTTATCTTGACATTACAGCGTGAACTTTGGTAGGTGAGATCTGTCAGTGAGTGACAGATCTTGCACTTTTCTTTTACTCTGCTCCAAATTTTCCTGTCCATAAGAGCACAAGAACAGCCACCTTGGAGGCTTTAGGTTAGATCCCATAAAAAGGAGCTTGTCACACGAGCTCTGGCATGACATAGCTGTGATTACAGCCTTTGACTGACTGCACAATGATGCCAAATGTTAATTTAGTGTCCACTGTCTCTTCCATTTCAGGACATTTTTACTTAAAAGGCAGTGCAGGTTTCACAAAGCAAAAATATCTGTTTGAAGTGCCTCTAAAATACAGCAAGACTTTTATTTTTGCCTTTCATCTGGAAAGAACAGCTAACACTATCATCTGAGGTAGGTAGTTGACATACAGAATGATAAATAAAAGCTACTCCTGAAACATCAAGCACTAGAATTCCAGGACATTAAAGATATTATTTGTTGCTCAAGTGATTGCTAGCTAGAGCTTCTGTCTGACTTACAAACCTACTGCAAGACCTTCCCAGGAAAATCACCGTATCAAAGATGCCATTGTTATTCATATGAAGAAAATTCCCCACAGATAGATGAAAGCATGTGAATCCTGCACTCCAGTGAAAACAGAAATAGTGGTTTAGTTGAAGGAAATGGCAGTGCCCAAACAAACAGGGTGTTCTCCTCCCTGAGGAAATAAATCTCAGCAGCCCCAATGCCAGCTAAGATGACAAAGGAAGGACGAGGCTTCCGCCTACCCCAGGGATGCGTGGCTTCAGACTCCTTGTCAACTTGCTGTCAAAAGCTTATCACACACCAGGACAGTGGTCCCAGACCACTTTGATGACAGAAATCTGTTAAAACACATGAGCTGTAAGCCTCTGTTTAGCTTCTCTTCCCTACTCGGTTTGCGACAGTAGTTGTGGGTCTGGACACACTCCAGGCCTGCCCCATGGATGTCCAACTCATAGTCAAATTACTCACAAGCAGCTGATGGCAAAGGAGCATTAGATCTTGAGCTCATTGCTTGTCAGAATATTTTCCGGATATGTCCTACAGCTTGCATATCTACACATTTTGTGTCACAGTCTCGCAGTACATCAGCGGCTGGAAGGGACCCCGAGAGATCATCAGGTCCAACCCCCCTGCCAGAGCAGGATCACTCAGGGTAGTCTGCACAGGAATGCATCCAGGTGGGGTTGGAAAGTCTCCAGAGAAGGAGACTCCACAACCCCTCTGGGCAGCCTGTTCCAGTGCTCTGTCACCCTCACTGCAAAGAAGTTTCTCCTCATCTTGAGCTGAAATCTTCTCTGTTCAAGTTTGAACTCATTGTTCCTTGGCTTATCACTGTGAACCACCCAGCAGAGCCTGGCCCCCTCCCCTTGACACCCACCCCTCAGCTATTGATAGACATTGATCAGATCCCTTCTCATTCTTCACTTCTCAAGACTAAACAGCCCCAGGGCTCTCAGTCTCTCTTCATAGGGGAGAGGTAAGTGTCACCTTCTCATGTTCACAAGGCAGCCTCAAGTGCTTCTTTCTATGTCTTCTGCCCACCTCATCTTTCTGTATGATAGGAATCACTGTGGTTTTTATTGCTACTTCTACAGAGCTGCTTCTACACCTTGTTGTGTTAGGTTCTGCTCATGGAGTTGTTTGGGGGTTTTTTTCAGTTGGTGGTAATCATCTACACAGTATTTTTGCTGCCTGTGGTTGCAGAAGTATGATTTTATATATATATATATATTTTTTTTTTTTAATACCGTCCTTTAAAAATAAGCAGATCTCCATGGCTATGAAGTAGCAAGTGAAGTGAGGGGTGGGTGTCAAGGGGAGGGGGCCAGGCTCTTTTGAGTGTTTTACAGTGATAAGCCAAGGAACAATGGGTTCAAACTTGAACAGAGAAGATTTCAGCTCAACATGAGGAGAAACTTCTTGACAGTGAGGGTGACAGAGCCCTGGAGCAGGCTGTCCAGGGGGGTTGTGGAGTCTCCTTCTCTGGAGCCTTTCAAAGCCCACCTGGATGCATTCCTGTGCAGACTACCCTCAGTGATGCTGCTCTGGCAGGGGGGTTGGACCTGATGACCTCTTGAGGTCCCTTCCAACCTCTGATATACTGTGAGACTGTGAGACTGTGAAGTGTTTTTGAGAGAATGCAAGTCCTAATCTTGCATTTTTATGGCAACTGATAGCATGAGGCTGAAACTAGTTTGTTCATTTGTGAGTGGTGCTTGAGTTGGCTAAGAAGGAAGAGAAGATGAAGGGACTACAGGCAAAACCAGTGATAGAGAAGTGATCCAGAAATAAACAGGAAAACATCAGGCAGATGACTTGGATATTAATGAGTCAATGAGTATATTATGGGATGGGAAAGATCCTGCCACGTGCATCACTTGCTGTAGCTGATGTACAAGTAAAAGGTTTCTTAACTTGTTTCTAGGTCCACAATCTCTTCCCTACCTTTACAAACTCAGCTGAAATCATCTAGGACGTTCAAAACTTTTGGGGATATGTACATAGCCTTTCCATGACCCAAGAGCAAAGCTCTGTTTCTTGGAAGCCAGTGCAGAAAAAAAGCAACAAAAGGGTTATTCTTACTGTTACATCTTTATTTTTTATAGGCAGCTGTGCCAGCGGTAGAAGCAGGCTTGCAACTCCAGCTTTCACAGAGGTAATTCTACCAACCAGCCTCAACTTTACAGGTGAAAAAGACCCTTTGTTTCAGATATCTGTGACTGGAGTTTCAGATTTGAGCCAAATATTTCTGTCATTGCATCCCAAAAGGCCAAGGCAAGCTGGCCTAAGTCACCTAGACCTATATAACAGAATCTAAAAGAACGGCTTTGGGGTTTTGGTGGGGTTTTTTTCTTTTCTTTAATTTTTTTCCCTTTTTTTCTCCATTCTTTGCCTCTTCCTGACTATCAAAGGTCACAAGTATCTCAGAACAAAGCTTTTTGACATTATTACTTGTAGCACCAAATTGACATGGAATTGCATCTCATTATCCTGACACATAGCCCTGCTGAACACGAGGGAATTCAGCATTTAGATTGTCACCAACCTAGGGACAGAGGTTGTGAACAGAAATATCTTCTTCACCACACAATGTCAGCTTTGATGTGGTGGCTGTTCAGGGTGTGGTGGGGCTTGGGGGGGGGGGTTGACTTTATGTGATTTTGAAAGTTCTTAAATTATCATCTGAAGACAGACTTGTCTACCTAAAACTAAGTTGTGGTGTCTTAATTGTTTTAAATGACACTACAATTTTTCTTTTAACTAAGTCCTGGTGTTGCAAAACATTCACAGACCTTTTCTAAAGGAGGAAAGGTTTAACAAGGACAACAAATCCTCCAGAGAGGCATAGTGCACTTATGCAGCTTTCCACGGATCATGCTCCTTGCCTACTTATAAGAGAAGTGTTTTTCAGGGAATAAGGATGGAAAACAACTAGCCCAGCAGGGCAGAAGAATATGAAGCAATGGAATGGTTGTGGATATAGGTACAGTCTTAAAAAAATAATTTTAGAACTTTGACCTGTCTAAAGCGTAGATTTCAGTGTGGTGGTAGCCAAGCTAGGTTTTAGTGGAAGAGTTAATGACCCAACAACACCAATATAAGGATAAATACTCTCAGCCAAGGTGCTTCACAACCATAGCTCAATGGCTTCTTGGATTCTGCTTGATGTGGGATGGCAGAAGAATTTAGTTAGAACATGCCTGCAGTCTGTGTAATACCCTTTGAAGCTCGTATACCTTCAAGCCTTGGTGCAGTCTCCTGTAAATTAGGTTTGCATGTTACTTCTAGGGTGAAAAACAGTCCTTGAGGAAAAGAGAAAAATGAAACAAAACAACAAGTTTAACCTGTGTGAACAAATTAAAATCAGTGGAGCAACCATAAAGGCTTTGGTTATATGAAAAATCAGTTATTGGGCTTTTATTTCTCACAAATCATACCTAAAACTTCCTAAACAGGAAATGCCCTTGCACTGCACAGCAGAAAATCAGTGACACTGCTATGGATGCCTGAGAAATATTTATCTCCATTTTGTCCAAATACTTTTATGCACATAATGAGGGGACAAAGAAATCCTGTTGCCATAATGCTTAAACTCATGGAAAATACATGACTGTAATTAGCTGTCCTGAAATCCATGACTGCAGTCAAGCTGCTTCCTATCTTTGCCTTCCTCTTAGGTGTCTGCATCTTTTACATTTCCCCAGCACACAGCAATACAGATCACTCCAGGGGCTTCAAATCTCTGGTTATCCATCCATTGGACCCAAAGGGATACACCCGTGGGTACTGAGAGAACTGGCAGATGTGGTTACTAAACCCCTCTCTATTGCATCCAAAAGTCCTGGCAGTCTGGGGAAGTCCCCACTGACTGGAAAAGGGGAAACATTACTCCCATTTTCAAAAAGGGGAAGAAGGAAGAACCAGGGAACTCCAGGCCAGTCAGTCCCACCTCTGTGCCTGGTAAGATCATGGAGCAGATCCTCCTGGAAGCACTGCTGAGACAGAAGAATAGTGAAGAGGTGATTTGGTACAGTCAGCATGGCTTCACCAAGGGCAAATCCTGCCTGACAAACCTGGTGGCCTTCTATGACAAGGTGACAACATTAATAGATGAGGGGAGAGCAACTGATGGCATTGACCTGGACCTGAGCAAAGCCTTCCACACTGTCCCACACCACAGCCTGGTATCCAAACTGGTGACACATGGGTTTGATGGGGGGACCACCAGATGGATAAAGAACTGGCTTGATGGCTGCACCCAAAGAGTGGCTGTCAATGGCTCCATGTCCCAGTGGAGTCCGGGACAAGCAGAGTCCCTCAGGGATCAGTCCTGGGACCAGTCTTGTTCAACATCTTTGTTGGTGCCATGGACAGAGGCATTGAGTGCACCCTCAGCAAGTTTGCTGATGACACCAAGCTGTGTGGTGCAGCAGACAGCTGGAGGGAAGGGATCCATCCAGAGAGACCTGGACAGGCTGCATGACAACCTCAGGAGGTTCAACAAGACCAAGTGCAGGGTCCTGCATCTGGGTCAAGGCAATCCCAAACATCAATATAGGCTGGGCAGGGACTGGCTTGAGAACAGCCCTGAAGAAAGGGACTTGGGAGTGCTGGTGGATGAGCTCAACATGAGCCACCAGTGAGCACTTGCAGCCCAGAAAGCCAAGCAGAGCCTGGGCTACATCAAGAGAAGTATAGCCAGCAGGTCAAGGAAGGTGATTCTCCCTCTCTGCTCAACTCTGGTGAGACCCCACCTGGAGTACTGCATCCAGTTCTGGAGCCTTTGTTACAAGAGGGATCTGGACATGCTGGAAGGTGTCCAGAGAAGGGCCACAAGGATGAGCAGAGGGCTGGAGCTGCTCTCCTATGAGGACAGACTGAAAGAGTTGGGGCTGTTCAGTCTGGAGAAGAGAAGGCTCCGAGGTGACTTTCTTGTGGCCTTCCAGGATCTGAAGGGGGCTCCAAGAAAGCTGGGGAGGGACTTTTTAGGCTCTCAGGGAGTGACAGGACTGGGGGAATGGAACAAAGCTGGAAGTGGGGAGATTCAGACTGGATGTGAGGAAGAAGTTCTTCCCCATGAGAGTGGTGAGAGCCTGGAATGGGTTGTCCAGGGAGGTGGTTGAGGCTCCATCCCTGGAGGTGTTTGCAGCCAGGCTGGATGAGGCTCTGGCCAGCCTGCTGTAGTGTGAGGTGTCCCTGGCCATGGCAGGGGGGTTGGAACTGGATGATCC
The DNA here is from genome assembly GCF_027791375.1 of Indicator indicator. Taxonomy (NCBI): domain Eukaryota; kingdom Metazoa; phylum Chordata; class Aves; order Piciformes; family Indicatoridae; genus Indicator; species Indicator indicator. Next base: position 588,796 of record NC_072053.1, on the reverse strand, counting down.
TTGTGGTCCCTTCCAACCCTGACTGATTCTATGATTCTATGATTTTCACCTCTGAGCTCCTGTTCCTTCCCCTGGTTATAGACAGAGCTCTGAATCTTTTCCATCAAAACCCTCTTCAGGCCAAGAATCAGAAAGATGTGGGGTTTGTAAAGAGAAGACATATGGCATAAACAAAGGAGGATCATATAAAGAGTCCATCACAGACCCACAAAAATGATTAAGGGAGTGGAGGATCTTCCTTATGAGAGTCTGAGGGAGCTGAGGGCTCTGTAGCTTGGAGAGGAGGAGCCTGAGAGGTGACCTCATTGCTGTTGCTCAAGATGTGCGGGGGGAGTGCCCAGAGGCTGGAGCCAGGCTCTGCTGGGGGATGCCCAAGGACAGCACAAGGGGCAGGGGTGGAAGCTGAGGCAGAGGAAGTTCCATCGAAACAGGAGGAAGAATGTTTGTCCTGTGAGGGTGACAGATCCCTGGAACAGGCTGACCAGGGGGTTGTGGAGTCTCCCTCTCTGGAGCTGTTCAAGACCCAGCTTGGCTGTGTTCCTGTGTGATCTGCTCTAGGTGATCCTGCTCTGGCAGGGGGGTTGGACTGGATGAGTTTTCAAGGTCCCTTCCAGCCCCTCACATGTTGTGATTCTGTGATATCTTCATGACTTACTTCTACTTCATTCCAGAAGGCCTTTCCTCTCCTGCTACAGCATCTCCTAGCTGACCATGCAGCAAGCTAGGAACAACCAAGTCTGAATGCCTAAGACTGAAAAGTGTTATTAAATTAAAGCTCACTCCCGTGTTTCTTCAGCTATATTGGCAGGCTCATAAAACATGAGAATTTACTTCTGGTCTTATCCTTCCTTGGTTTGCCCTGTAGGGTTGGATACATTTTTCTCTCTACATTGGATGTTTTTTAACCTCATCATCCAAAATCTTTAGAAATCTGTTAGCCTTCATCCTTTCCTACTCTTCATTATTTAGGTGTAGTTAAGTTTTTCACTGATTCTAACATAAGTTTGAGCAATGCATTTTTTAAAGCTTCTATATCTTTTTCTCCTATTTTATGTTTTGCTATAACAAGGGTTAAAGGAGAGTGTCAAGGACCATGACACCACTCCAGTAAAGCTTTCAGTCATAAATAAGCCCCACTGCTTTAACGACCTCTGACAGGGACTGACTGCTTAAAACTTAGTATGTGCAAAGTCAGTGGCAAAATGCTCAGCATCTTGCAAAACTGTGTCCTAGTCCAGCTGTTAGGAAAGTGTCTACTATCCCACTTGATGTTGCTGATCAACCATGGTTTTCACAGAATCATAGAATCATACAATGGTTTGGGTTGGAAGGGACCTTAAAGATCCTCCAGTCCAGTCCTAAACAGTATCATGAAATAGTTTGGGTTGGAAGGGACTTTAAAGGGACTCTAAAAGTACAGTCTCCCTTCAATGAACAGGGACATATGCAACTACAGCATGCTGCTCAGAGCCCTGTCCAACCTGACCTGGAATGGTTCCAGGGACAGAGCATCTCCCACCTCTCTAGGAAACCTGGGCCAGAGTCTCACCACCATCAGCACAAAACATTTCTTCTTCCTTCGATCTAATGTGAATCACCCCTCTTTTAATTTAAACCCATCACCCCTTCTCCTTCCATGACAGGCCCTGATCAAAAATCTATCCCCAGCTTCCTGATCAGTCCTTTTAAGTAGTAAAAGGCCAAAAGAAGGTCTCAAGCCTGGAAGCTATGCTCTTTAAGCAACAAGTCTTATGAGTGACATCTCAGGAAACTGGGATATTCTGCAGAAGAGGAGGCTGAGGGGAGACCTCATTGCTCTGTACAACTCCCTGACAGGAAGTGAGGTGGGAGTTGGGCTCTTCTCCCCAGTGTCAGGTAATAGAAGGAGAGGAAATGGCCTGAAATTGTGCCAGGGGAGGGTTAGGTTGGAGATTAGGAAAAATTTCTTTCTTGAAGGAGTAGTGAGGCACTGGAACAAGCTGCCCAGGGAGGTGGTGGAGCCACCATCCCTGAAGTGTTCAAGAAACCTGTGGACATAGCACCTGGGGACATGGTTTAGTGGCTATGGTGGTGTTGGGTTGATGATCTTAGGGGTCTTTTACAACAGAAACTGCTCTGTGATCCTATGATTCTATTCATGACTGATGCTGTAGTATTGTTTACAGTGGTTGTGGCAAGGTTGTTACACCTCTGGGAAAGGTTGCACCTTTGCTCTGAGAAAGTGCCAAGACTGTGAATTATTGTCCAGGTGTCTTGTGGATCAAAATTGCTGAACATCTACCCATTAGTCTCCGGGACTGACAGTGTTAGGCACTCTGACTTTAAATCACAGAATCATAGAAAGAATTGAGCTGGAAGGGACCTTAAATATCATTTAGTTCCAACCTACCTGCCATGGACAGGAATGCCTTCCTCTAGACAAAGTTGCTCTAGGACCTGAGAAGAAAAAGCTCTCAAGACACAAGACACTTTACTTTCTTTCTTTTTTTTTTTTTCCCCTGGCACTTAATCCTGAGATTTTTAGTGGAACTAGATAGAGGTAATAGTGAGTAAATAATGGCATTGCAAATATGTGGTCACTACATCTGTTCATGTTGCACATGTACATCTGGATTTTGTATCTACTGTATCTCTGCTTTAGACAGTCATGTAATTTTTTGCCTTACCAGGGCTTATTTTAGGTGGAAACACTCACTAATTTACATGGTAGGCATGGGTTTTACTCCATTAGGTGGTTTAATATGCTGAGATTGACTCACTCATATGCCACAGGTTTTTTTACCATTATGGACTCGTGGTGTTAGCAGTTTTGGATCGTTGGTCACCTCAGTTAGTAGAAAGATATCTACTCTTTAAGTGAAAATTCAGAAACCTTCCCTTTTCACAGTGCTTCAAACTGAATTTCAGTCTTGTTAGCTTTTTTGTTTGTTTAATTAACTTAAGGGTTGTTTTCAATAAAGCATTTTACAGGTGCCATTATATAACAAAGTTGTTTAAGAGTATGGGAAAAATGCAGTACAAGAGAAATGCAAATCTGCATAAGCCTCATTGTGATTTAACCCTTTTAGAGCTGAGTATAGCATAAAGGGCTTGACTTTTTTCTTTCTTTTTTTTTTCCTTCTTTCCCCCTGCAAATGCATATAGACTACACACAGACTGAACCCCCTCACTTATACAAGAGCCTTGGCAATAATGTGTTCACTTAATCTGCACAATGTAGAGTCATCCCTTCAGGAAAAAAAGAAAAGAAAAAAGAAAAAAGAAAAAAAGAAAAAAGCAAAAAGAAAAAAAAGAAAAAAGAAAAAAAAAAGAAAAAAAGAAAAAAGAAAAAAGAAAAAAGAAGAAAGAAAAAAAGAAAAAAGAAAAAAGAAAAAAAGAAAAAAGAAAAAGAAAGAAAAAAGAAAGAAAGAAAAATATAAAAGTAATTCACTTCTTTAAAAACTAGAAGGAAAATAAATATGGTGCAGTAAAATTGTTGAGTAGAGGAATCTATCTGGACATTTCACAAAACATTTCATTATGCTGATAATTCCCAGAAGTGCTCTCAAGAGTGCTTTAAGCTGAGGATTACTGCACTGGATCTGATGGACTTTTTTTGTAGCCCCTTTAAAAGGCAGTGAACCGTTTTTCTATTTTATTTAAATAATGCCCCTTAAAATGGATTTTTAGAGGTATAATAACTCCTTAAGAGTCAGTTATGCTAAACAGTTTCTCTTGATAGAAATGTTGTAAAACTCGTTAACTGCACAATTTCAGATGCCGGCTTGGTGAACACTAACTGACATGTGAATGGCCAGAGTTTGTAAAATAAATTGAAATAGTTGTTGTATCACACAGCTAGCAATGCACAAGCTGTAGGCCACAAGGGGCTCAAACCTGACAGAAAATTACTTCAAGATGAATGAAAAGTGCTTGTTTCTCTTTATTAGTTTTTAGAGAACAATGAAAATGTTGGATTGTTTACAGAAGGGTTGATTAAATGTGGTCAGCAGGGCCATGTCCCTACTGCTAACTGTTAGCCTTCCCAGCCCCCAGCCCCTTCCCTCCACCCCATGCATCTTCTTATAGACTATTATGGTCACACATCTGTGTGTGAAATGTGCTCATTTTGACATTCCTCTGCTGCTCTGAGCTGTTGAGGCCTTTGTTAGGTAAAACACTGTTGTCAAGCCTAACAAGCAGGTCATGCAATTTGCTGGACACTGCAGCAGAGAATAGCCCTGCTATGAATTGCTTCAGCATCTAACAATGCTGGGTTCAATATCGAAATACATATGTATTTTTTTTCCCCCCTTTGTTCACCCCTGGTACTTGTAATATTTTGAAGGAGTATATATTTTGCCTTGAAACAAAAACAACCAAAAAAAAAAAAAAAAAGAAAAGAAAAGAGAAAAAAAAACCACCAGGAAAAAATTATTGTGACTTCACAGCACTATATTTGTTTTATTCTATTGTTGTTAGATATATTATGATGGGAGACGAGGAAAAAAAAGAAAGAGAGAGAGAGAGTTTAGCTGCCCTTTAGTGACCTAAATTCACTTTCTACATGGTACTAAAAAGAGGAGATGCGTGGTGCCATGCCATATTCCACCAGATTATTTAGTCTGCTTTCAAAGCAACTCAAATTAAGGCCACTCTAGGAGAAGTGGTATTTGCACAAGATGACAACAACAGAAGATGTCCCTTTGAGGCAGTGACTTTAAACACAACTTCTTAAAAATCAGGTTCATTTAGCAGCAATCAGGGGAGTGAAATCCACTGGAGATGTTACTGTTGAACAAAATTGTCTCCTTGTGGTTTAGGGTTTTTTTTCTCTCCACCCTCTTCCATAGCCTTCATCCCTTCCCCCCCCTTCCCTAGAAGAAAAAACAACCACTAATGTGCAAGGGTTTGAATGCTATTTGTGGCAATCTGTCACTTTACATAGTGTTCCACCCTGATGTGAAAGCAGGATTTTCTCTTTTTTTTTTTTTCCCTATCTGCAGAACATGGTTTTCCAGGCCTATTATGTGTATAAACAATGGCATACATAATTACCTTTCTGGGGTGACAATTATTTCTCTGCATCAACAACTGAAGTTAAAGCAACCCATCCCACTGCCCCACACCTCCAAATAAAGGATATCCTGAATATATATATATATATATTTTAACAATCAACTAACCAAAAAAATTAAAATAAAATCAACATTTGGGGATCAAATCAAGGCTGCTTATGTCAGCTTGGGAAGGGACAGATACTATCACTGCAGCCTTTAAATGTCAGCATGATCTTTTTTTTTTTTTTCACCCCAGCAGTAATTGCTTTACATTTTGTTTCAGATTGAGTCATTTCAACCTTTGCCTACAAGCCAGTTTTTGCACCCCACCTCCTTACACTGCAAACTTTTGCACTTTTGCCTGGGCGTATTTCCTTGGCAGTTCTGTGGGTAAGAAAATACCATACCTGTCATGTCAAAGCTGTTGGAGGGTGCAAAGTGCTGACTTTCTTGTCTTGCTTCAAGCTACAAGAGGTTATGCAGGGTGGTGAGTTGAGAGAGTGAGGGATGAAGGCAAGCTTTCCTTTTCTTTCTCCCTGTTATGTGTCCATCTTGCTGTGCATGATTGCAGCCCTCAGTGTGGCTGAGGAACATCCTTGCCTTCATCTAGACATCCTTGGGTAGATCTGTCATTATGTAACTGTATCTGACATTTTAACCTGCCTCAAGATTTCAACCATTGCTTTAAATCAGGGGTCTGATCCTATAAAGCATTATCATGGAATTGTTGAACCACATAACAGTAGGGGTTGGAAGACACCTCTGGAGATCGCTGAGTCCAACCCCCCTGGCAAAGCAGGAGCACTAGGGCAGGTCACACAGGATCACGTCCAGACCTGCCTTGAAAGTCTCCAGAGGAGACTTCACAACCTCTCTGGGCATCCTGCTCCAAGGCTCCATCAGCCTCACAGAAAAGTTTTAACACATGTTGAGGTGGAACCTCCTGTGTTCCAGTCTGTATCCACTTCCCTTTATCCCGTCACAGGGCGCCATTGAAAAGAGGCTGGTGCCTTCTACTTGACACCTGTCCTTCAGATATTTATAAACATTCATAGTATCCCCTCTCAGCCTTTTCTTCTTCAGGCTAAAGAGCCCCAGGTCTCTCAGCCTTTCCTCTTCAGACAGATGTTCCAGTCCCTTCATCATTCTCCGAGTTTCATTAGACACTCTCCAGCATATCCCTGTCCTTGAACCAGGGAGCCCAGAACTGGACACAGTCTCACAGTATATCAGAGGTTGGAAGGGACCTCAAAAGATCATCAGGTCCAATTCCCCTGCCAGAGCAGCATCACTTAGGGTAGTCTGCACAGGAATGCAGCCAGGTGGGTTTTGAAAGGCTCCAGAGAAGGAGACTCCACAACCCCTCTGGGCAGCCTGCTCCAGGGCTCTGTCACCCTCACTGTCAAGAAGTTTCTCCTCATGTTGAGCTGAAATCTTGTGTTCTAATTTGAACTCATTGTTCTTTGTCTTATCACTGTGAACTACCCAAAAGAGCCTGGACCCCTCCCCTTGACACCCCTCAGCTATTGATAGACATTGGTCAGATCCCTCTCAGCCTTCTCTTCTCCACACTAAACAGCCCCAGGGCTCTCAGTCTCTCTTCACAGGGGAGATGCTCAAGTCCCCAAATCATCCTTCTGGCTCTCCATTGGATTCTCTCCAGCAGGTCTCTGTCTCTCTTGAAATGGGGAGCCCCAAACTGGACACAGTACTCCAGATGTGGTCTCACTAGGGTGGAGTGAAGGAGTAGAAGAACCATCTAGGCTCGGTCTGTGCTCAGAGTTCAGGTCAGACTGCTCCAGATCCCTTTCCTGCGTTGTATGCACACAGTCCTCTGTTCAGAGGCCCTGGGATGCTCCTTATTGCAACCCGTGAGAGCTGTGCATGAGTAGAGCTGGCATGGGGACTAAGTGCTCCAGCAGTCTAAGTAGCCAGGAGCTCATGTAATTGAAGCTAATTAGAGCATCCTCATCTAGAAAGAACATAGCACAGGCAGTGCCCAGCCATATGTTCACAAAAGCAGTCTAAACCACCTTTTATACCTGGGGAAGTGGAGAGGGTGTGATATTGGAGCTAAAGTGGAAGCCACACAGTAACATGAGCTTCTTTTTCAATGTCAATGCAAATTAAATTTACAAAACGCAAAGTATGTTTATCAGGAACAGCATATGCTTACATTTAAAATGGTGTCTTGCATTCTTCCTCGAACAGGTTTAAGTGAGGAATTTCCTGAGCAAAGACAGCCTTCAACATATGTTTAATTCTTCAGGAATTAGGGCCAAAACAAAGTTGATTCATAGAATCATAGAATGGTTTGGTTTGGAAGGGATCCTAAAGATCATCTAGTTCAAACACCCTGCCATGGGCAGGGACACCTTCCACTAAACCAGGCTGGTAAAAGTCCAACCTTGCCTCAAACTCCTCTATGGAGGAGAAAAAAATTCTTGTAAGTTCCTTTTGCTCTCTACAATGATGTCACTAGTGAATCTAATAAGGTACTTCTAATGTTGACAGGTTGGTATTTTAATGATGGTTCCCTCATTCTCTTCCACATCCTGCCCTGGAAGGCTGCCGTATGAATGCCCTTTGTGTCATGTGCTTATAAACTCAAAGACAATGTAACACAACAAATCACTGGGTGTTGGAAAGGACCTCTGGGGATCACCTAGTCCAACCCCTCTGCTAAAGCAGGGTCACCCACAGTACCTTGCCCAGGATCACAATGGCCAGGTGGGTTTGGAATCTCTCCAGGGAAGGGAGATTCCATAGCCTCTCTGGGCAGCTTGTCCAGGACTCCAGCACCCTCAGAGGAAAAACATTTCTCCTCCACTTCATGTAGAATCTCCTGGGTTCCAGTTTGTCCCCATTGCTCCTTGTCTTGTGGCTGGGCACCACTGGGAAGAGTCTGGTCCCATTGTCTTGCCCCACACCCTTTAGCTCTTGCTGAGCATTGAAAAGATTTTCTCTCGGCTGCTCTTTTTCAGGCTAAACAGCCCCAGATCTCTCAGCCTTTCCTTCTCAGAGAGATGCTTCAGTCCACTCTGCATCTTCTGAGCCTCTGCTGGGCTCTCAAGCAGTTCTCTGTCTGTCTTGAACCAGGAAGCCCACAAGTGGACCCAGAACTCCAAATGTGGCCTCCCTTGTGTTAGGGCAGATTAGAGGGGGAGAAGAAACTCCCTCAATCTTCTGGCCATCATTTTACAAGTGCACCCCAGGTGTCCACTTATCTCATCTATACAGGCATTTTATAGCCAATGAATGTGTTAACCGACAGACATCCTGGTTTTCTATCTACTTGGCAGAAAAGTCCCTGCACAGATAGAAGAAAGCAGATGAACAGGTTAAAAATTTCCTTCCCTTCCCTTCTCCTCTCCAGCTCCTTAGCTGAAGGGAAAACAAGCAGTAAACATACACAGTTACATCCTCCAGTCCAGGGACAACACCAGCATATTAATTGAACTCAATGCTACATGCAGCTTTCCCAAATTTATATCTGGTGGTGATGTCAGCAGAGGGGAATAAGAATTAGTAGAAGTCTTTCCGTTTTGTCTGCCCAGTAATAGATAAAAGAGAAACGAAAATCTCCTACAAAATGGAAATCACAAACAGGCTCTGCTGGGGAATATAAACACAGCTTTGAAACCTTTCTTTCTTTTGCTTTCAATAGCCATGAACGTAAATCACAAGAGCCAAGCCAGGGGAAATATTAATCCTGCCACCAGGATCTGTCTCTAAGTCTCTTCTTTGCCAGCTTGAGTAGGTGGTTTTGGAGTTACCCCAAGTGCTGATTCCATCATTGCTTAGACAGTTAATGAGCTTTCTCCACCAAAAAAAAAAATCCTTTGTCTCAGAGACAATTCTGAGGGATGTGTTCACTTCTGTGTCTGTGCAAACAATATCTTTACAAGGCTTGAGCCAAGATCTGTTAAAGAAAAGGGGGAAAAGGGTAAACTAGGAGGTGATGGCATCACCCTAAGGTGGTGGTGCCATAAGGTGGTGTTACTTGCCAGCTAATCTCCAGATACATCTTTCCTTTTCTATATCTTCTTTCCTACAAGTATCTCAAAATACTTTGTTTGCATCTCAAAATACTTTGCTTGCATCAATCAAAACTCCTAGCCTCACTGTGCAATGGAAAGTTATTGTTGGTTTTGTTGTTGTTGTTGTTATTATTATTGTTGTTGTTGTTGTTATTATTATTATACAAGTTTCCAGGTGAATATACTGAAATGTGGAAAAAATAAATGTCCAATGGCCAGGCAGGTTTGGAATCTCTTCAGAGGAGACTCCACAAGCTCTCTGGGCAGCCTGCTCTAGGGGTCCAACATCCTCATAGCAAAGAATTTTCTCCTCTTGTTCAGATGGAACCTCTTGGCTCCCAGTTTGTGCCCATTGCTCCTTGCTTTGTTGCTTGGCACCACCGAAGAAAGTCTGGCTCCATCTTCTTGCCTGCCACAGGCTCTTGTTGGGCATTGAGAAGATGCCCTCTCAGGCTGCTCTTCTGCAGGCTAATGAGCCCCAGGTCTCTCAGCTTCTCCTCCTTAAGAGATGGTCCAGTCTCTCCCAACATCTTTGTAGCCTCCACTGGACCCTCCCCAGCAGTTTGATCCTGTGATTCTCTGTCTTTCTTGAACTGGAAAGCCCAGAACTGGACCTAATTCTCTACACATGGCCTTCTTCACCAAGGCAGGGTAGAGGAGAGAAGAAACTCCCTCAACCTCCTGCTCACATTTTCTTAATGCATCCTAGGAGACCATTTGCCTTCTTGACCATGAGGGTACATTGCTGGCTCATGGGGAACTTGTTGTCTTCCATCACTCCCAGGTCCTTCACAGCAGGTTAACCCCTCGCCTGTATTGGTGCAGAGAGTTGTTCCTCCCCAGATGCAGGACTCTGCAGTTGCCCTTGCTGAACTTCCTCTGCCCAGCTCTGCATCCTATCCAGGTGTCACTGAATGTCAGCACAGCCTGGTGGGTCATCAGCCACTCCTCCCAGTTTTGTGCTGAGTGTCCACTCCATCCCTTCACCCAGTGAGTTATGCTGTTCCTGTGCATTTAATCAGACCTGTTTGCAGCATCAACAAACAGTAGCAAAGCTATCCTTTTCTGCAAAAATATGTGGGAAAAAAAAAAGTATTAATTTCATTTCTGCTTGCTTATCGCTAGGATTCTTGGTAGGAAAGAGAAACAAAAAGCTCTTTGAGGCTGGAGCTGGAGAGACTCAGAACGTGTCTGAAACCTAACTGGGAACCTCAGGTTACAACACAACTGACACTACTGAACACAAATATGTCTGGTTGTGAGCTTTGTGTGCAATACACAGCATTGTTAGCAGTCCTGGGTGAGGATGTGATGACTTGAGAGGACCTCCAGGTTGGTTTAAGTGGCGATGCTCTTTTCCCAGCTAAAGAAGTGTTACGAGGTTTCGTCTGGTGAATAGAGCAAATATTGTTTCCCACTCACTTTTACAGCTTCAGCTTCCAGAAAACACCATCAATGACAGGAAAGCTGCCTTTCAGCAAGACACTAAGACTTCTCCTGTTAGGAAGCCCCTAATCAGCTGCTTTTATTTCAGCTCAGAGTATGTCCAATTCAGCAGCTGCTGGGTTCAGTCTGATCTGTTCAGATGATGGTTTTTGACAAACTGCATAAACCTGTCATTAAGGGGAGGACAGGTTATAGTCACTGCTCAGGATGCTGAGCCTCTCTGTGTTGTGTATTGCAGAGGGGTAATGCAGCACCAGCAGAGAGAGAGATGAAAGTAAGGCTGGTTAAACACTTTGTGATTAAAAAAGAGTGATAGCATCAGGCCAGCAGTTCGAAGGTTCAGGGTAAATACAGAATCATAGAATCATAGAATCAGTCAGGGTTGGAAGGGACCACAAGGCTCATCCAGTTCCAACCCCCCTGCCATGGCCAGGGACACCTCACACTACAGCAGGCTGGCCAGAGCCTCATCCGGCCTGGCTGCAAACACCTCTGGGGATGGGGCCTCAACCACCTCCCTGCACAACCCATTCCAGGCTCTCACCACTCTCATGGGGAAGAACTTCTTCCTCACATCCAGCCTGAATCTCCCCACATCCAGCTTTGTTCCATTCCCCCCAGTCCTATCACTCCCTGATATCCTAAAAAGTGCCTCCCCAGCTTTCTTGGAGCCCCCTTCAGATACTGAAAGGCCATAAGAAGGTCACCTCAAAGCCTTCTCTTCTCCAGACTGAACAGCCCCAACTCTCTCAGTCTGCCCTCATAGCAGAGCAGCTCCAGCCCTCTGCTCATCCTGGTGGCCCTTCTCTGGACACCTTCCAGCATGTCCAGATCCCTCTTGTAACAGAGGCTCCAGAACTGGATGCAGTACTCCAGGTGGGGTCTCAGCAGAGCTGAGCAGAGAGGGAGAATCACCTCCCTGGCCCTGCTGGCCACACTTCTCCTGATGCAGCCCAGGCTCTGCTTGGCTTTCTGGGCTGCAAGTGCACACTGACAGCTCCTGGTGAGCTTCTCCTCCACCAGCACCCCCAAGTCCCTCTCCTCAGGGCTGCTCTCCAGCCGGTCCCTGCCCAAATATGTTTCATGTCTTTTGCTTTTCTCTTGTGACACCACTAAGTGGAAAGACTTCTCGGTACGACCAGCTCAGAACTCACAGAAGGAATCCACACATCTAAAAAATCACCTCCATTCTCTGATACAGTAACAATTAAAAATTTAAACCTTTGACCTCTATAAACCTTATTATTTCTGGTTTCCTCCCAACACAAGAAGGACACTGAACTGTTGGAGCAGGCCCAGAGGAGGCCATGAAGATGATCAGAAGGCTGGAGTACCTCCCCGGTGGGGACAGGCTCCAGGAGTTGGGGCTGTTCAGCCTGGAGAAGAGAGGGTTCCAGGGAAACTTGATAGCAGTCTTCAAGTACCTGAAGGGAGCTACAGGAGAGCTGGGGAGGGACTTTTGACAAGGGTTTGTAGTGACAGGATGAAGTACCATGGCTTTGAGCTGGAAATGGGGAGATTCAGACTGGAGATTGGGAAGAAATTCTTTACGGTGAGGGTGGTGAGACCGTGGAACAGGTTGCCCAGGGAGATTGTGGATGTCCCATGCCTGGAGGTGTTCCAGACCAGGGAACACCTGGTTGAGGGCCTTGAGCAGCATGGTAGAGTGGAAGGTGACACTGCCCATGGCAAGGGGATTGGAACCAGATGATCTTTAAGGTCCCTTCCAACCCAAACCATTTTATGATTCTATGATTTTTATGTTTTTAACTTCCACCCTAGTGCCTTTATCAGTAACTGCTAACCAAATAACTCTAATCCAATTTCAACATTGACTGATAGGTTATAAACTCTGTGTCAAATGTTGGCTCTCCAGCATGTTCTGTTTCCATTAAGAACTTAGGAAACATTAAAACTGAGGAAAAAGAAGGGAAACCATATCCAGCAAGTGATGGCAGTGAGTCAATTACACTTATGTTGCATGGTCCTCTGAGTTCACATTAAACTTGTATTGCTCATGGTACTTAAAAAGGAATATTTCTATTAAAAATTAAAACAGGTAAGGAGAGTCTACAGTGCATAACATAAATTTTATTTTTTTTTCTCAGTCTGGCAGCAGATCACAGCTTTGTCCATCTGCACAGAGCATGTGTCCCTCCTTGAATGATTTCACCACCATTCTCTAGGCCAACACTAATTAGCTTTCTTTGAGACTGGTCTTTATTGGTCTTTGCAGGAAAGCCCTGGCTGAATTTTGGACATCATTTGGCCTCAGTATTCAACCAGCTGTGAGGATACAGCTGGGAGGAGCTGCTCTAGTGATGCTACACAGTGGTGCTCTATTTAAAGCATGGGGCCAAGCCCTGGCCAGGTCAAACCCAAAACCAAAACGCACAATCATAACAGTGCACAGATTCTGCTGGCGTGACATAAGAGATGAGTTTTTACCTCCAGGGTCACTGCCAGCATGATCTTATCAGGGCAGTGAAATGTCTCCAGTTAATTCCCTGTGTTGTAAGGTCTTGGACATGGAGAACAGATGTCTTGGTCCTTGCACCTAGCACAGAGAGATGCTGGCCTCTGGCTTCTGCATTTCAAATATTTAAAGTAGCAGGTGAACACCCAGTTCTGTGGTTGCCAGTACTGCAGAAAGCAACCACCACAAATGGTCTACATTCCATAACTAAAAACATGTTCCCCGATTGTTAATTGTCCCCTAAGCCTTAATCGTTATCCTGAGAGTAGCCACACCACCAAGGTGTCTCCCTGCTCTGCTCTGTAACTTCCTTTTGTAATGAGGATGCTCCTCACTATCAGAGTATATTCTGCAAGTTGGTTGCTGTATTCCTGTCCTCTGCTCTTGCAATCAGCTTTTGACTTCCCAGAGGTGCCTTTGAAGAAAACACCTTTCTGCTTCTACATTACAGCCTTTCTGGTGAATGCTCTCCAGTGTGGTCTGAGGGGTTTCTCAGATATTTTTTCCTAATCATAGAATCACAGAATACATTGAGTTGGAATGGACCCTCAGAGGTCATCTTGTTCAGTGCCACTGCACTAAGCAAGGGCTATCTCCAACTAGGTCAGGTTGCACGGAGTCCCATCAAGTTTGGACTTCAATGTCCTCCACCACATCTCTGAGCAACCTCTTACAGTATTTTGCTATCCTACTTGTGAAGAACTTCCTCCTGATGTTCAACCTAAATCTACCCTGCTTCATTTTAAAACCACTGTCCCTCACTGTATCATTAGAAGCCCTTCTAAAGAGTCCCTCCCCAGATTTCATGTAGGTCATGTAGGAAGGCTGTTGTAAGGTTTCCCTAGAGACTTCTCTTCCTCCAGCTGAACAACCCCACCTCCAGCCCTCTGATCATCTTCATGGCCTCCTCTGGACCCTCTCCACCAGGATGGATGTGGTTCTGGGCAACCTGATCTAGTGTGAGGTGTTTGGAACTGGTTGATCCCTGTGGTCCCTTCCAACCCTGACAAATCTGTGATTCTGTGACCCAGATGCAGGACCTTGCACTTCACCTTTTAGAACCAAACCTCCCATTTTGGTTAAACGTGGGGATTAACAATGAAAACCATTCAAGCTCATGATGATCAGTGTATGGAAAACATCTCATATGTTTCTGTTTAGCAGCATTGCTGAGGGTGAGAACGCTATGTCATGGTCTCATGCACAGCAACTTGACAGCTGGCTAAGAAAACAACTTACTGTGCTGGTATCACTTCTAAGGAGAAATAATTAGCAAATTAGTTACAATAATTGAGAAATAATTTATTCTGTCAGGCTTGAAATGAGTGCTCAGGTTGCTTTTCTACCTGGGTATTCAGTAGTGAGTGCCCCAATTCATTTGTGTATCTTTGACCTCACCTGAAAACTCTGGATGCCTTGTTCTGCATCTGGAATTAAAATGCGTTTATATTGATAATAAAGTAAAAAAAAAATTAAATTAAATTAAATAAGATGGATTGATCTGAATTATATCTGTGTGGTCTGGCTGATATTCTTGGGACAACTCTTCTTGCCCAAAGTCTTAGTCAACATTTCCGGTAAGCCAAACGCTGCTCTCACTTTTGGAAGTCCTCTGTGAAAGGCAGCAGAATTCTGGCACTTTTCAAAGACGTTATGTGTTAAAACTTTCTCTGTCCCCAAAAAGCAGTACCTCCCTTCTCATATGAAAATTCAGGTCAAAAGAAGCTTGGCCAGCAGATAGAGAGAGGTGATTCTGCCCCTCTGCTCTGCTCTGCTCTGGGAAGACCTCACCTAGAGTAGTGTGTTCAGCTATTGGGCTCTCCACACAAGGGCATGGACCTGATGGAGTGGGCCCAGAGGAGGGCCAAAAAGAATGATAAGAGGACTGGAGCACCTCTCCTACAAGGACAGGCTGAGAGGGTTGGGGCTGCTCAGGCTGAAGAAGAGAAAGCTTTGGGGAGACCTTTTAAATACATTTAAAATATGAAGGGGACTTAGAAGAAAGCTGGAGAGGGACTGTTTAGAAGAGCTTGTGGTGATAGGATGAGGGAATGTGGTTTGAAACTACAGCAGGGGAGACTTAGGTTGGACATAAGGAGGAAGCTCTTTACAGTGAGAGTGGTGGAACACTGGAACAGGTTGCCCAGAGACCTGGTAGAGGCCCCATCATTGGGGATATTCAGGGTCAAACTTGATGGGGCACTGAGCAAACTCATCTAGTTGGAAATGTCCCTGCTGACTGCAGGGGCATTGGACAAGTTGACCATTGAGACTCTCTTCCAACCTGATGCATTCTATGATTCTGTGACCATGCCAGGCATTAAGAAAAATACCCCAATACTGTGAGCCCACTGTAAACACTTGGGTCCTACAGCTTTCCTGGCACCTGTCCCACTGATGCTTAAAATACAGCATAACCCACTCACCTGAAGTAAATCTAGGTGTAACACCAGTTGAGCAGACATCCAAGAGAAATTTTTGTATCATCTCATAAGCTGCACTGCATGCTGAGGATTGTCATGTAAACAACCAGAAAAGTTTTGCATTAAAATAATGAAGGAAGCAATGATAATAATTAGTAACCCACTCCTTTGTCAGAAATCATCTCCTGTCTCATCTATCCTTGTTTTCCTCTCTAAAAATGTACCCAGTATCTGCTTTGCGCCTGGATGCCATTTGCAGCTCAAAAGGTCTCCTTCAAACACCAGAGCTGTGCCTAATTTTGCTAGGAGACCAGGCTTGACCCATTGCAGATCTCCCTGCAGATTGTTCTGCTCCTCCATCCCCAGCAATGCTCTCAGCCTCACTGCCCTGTTGAATTCTTCCCCATCAGGTGTGGGAAGGCTCAGCATCTTGCTGACAACACCAGAAGCCACAAAGACAGGTCCTGGTGACAGTGATAGCTAGGCAGAGATGAGTGCTTCCATGGGGGATGGGAAAGAAAAGAAAAAGCAATTTTATTTAAGAAAAAAAATATTCATAATTGGGTCTCTGTCACTTTAAATTTAGTAGTGAAACTTTAAATTACAGCTTTCAGTAGCTTCACACTGAATCTCTCAATTACTCTGGGTAACTCCCTTCCCAGAGTGTGTGTGCCATGATGTTGATATCATTGTTCAGCCTGAGAGCTGGGCTGCAAGGTACACCATGTACTGATCCTCCCTGGATCCACCAACACCAACCAGGCAGATATAGAGAAATGTGTCTCACCCACATCTGGCCAAATCCTGGTAGCCTCATGCAAAAAAAAAAAAAAAATGCCCATTCACAATTCTGAGGAGAAGGATTTGGGGGTGTTAGTCAATGAAAAACTCAACATGAGGCAGCAATGGTCACTGGCAGCCCAGCAGGCAGTTGTGTGATGAGCTGCATCCAAAGCAGGGAGAGGAGCAGCACAGGGAGAGGATTCTGACCCTCTGCTCTGCTCTCCTCTGCACTGCTCTGCAGTGACCCCACCTGCAGCACTGTATCCAGTTCTGATGCCCCCTGCGTGAGAGGGACATGGAGCTGCTGGAGCAGGACCAGAGGAGGACACAAAGATGATCAGAGGCACCTCCCCTGTGGGGACATGCTGCAAGAGTTGGGGCTGTTCAGCCTGGAGAAGAGAAGGCTCCAGGGAGACCTTAGACCTTAGAGCAGCTTTCAAGTATCTGATGGGGGCTACAGGAGAGCTGGGGAGGAATTTTTTACAAGGGCTTGTAATGATAGGATGAGGGGCAAAAGCTTTCAGCTGGGAGAGGGGAAGATTAGACTGGAGATTAGAAAGAAATTCTTTACAGTGAGGTTAGAGTTGTGGATATCCTCTCCTTGGAGGTGTTCAAGGCCAGGTTGCTTAGGGCCTTGGAAGGTGCCCATGCCTATGGCAAGGGATTTGGAACTAGATGATCTTCAAGGTCTCTTGCAACCCAATCAATTCTACGATTCTTAGCACTCAGACCGTGTCCAGCCCACCTTCTCATTTCTCATGGATTGGGGTGGAGAATGTTGGTGTAAATCCCGCTTTTGGTGAAGAGTAGCCCTGGGAAAGGCTACTGGGAAAGGTTAGTGATTATTGTGGTTATTATTGCAGTGACCACTGAGGTTGCCCTTACACAGAGCTACTGAAGCAGCCAAAGACAGCAAAGCTGTCTGACAGTTCACATGGAGAGGGACAGTTCGAAAGATTTTCCTTCAATGATAGCAAAACCTCAAGTACACAGAGAGACCCAAGAGGATGGTGAAGTAAGGAAGAAGGGGGAAGTTTCAGGCATGTAGCAATTGGATGAAGGGCAATAGTTTGAAACTAGAGCAGGGTAAATTTAGTTTGGACAGTCAGAAGTGTTCTTTACTGTGAGAGTGGTGGAACGCTGGAACAAGTTTCCCAGGCAAGTGGTGGAGTCCCCATCCATGAAAGCATTCAAGGTCAAACTTGATGGGGTCCTGAGCAAGCTGATGGAGTTGGAGATGTCCCTTCTCCCTGCAGGTGATTTAGACAATATGACCTGTACATTAGGAAACACCTTTTCCCAACAAGAGTGGTCAGGCATTGGAATGTGCTGCCCAGAGAGGTGGTGGAGTCACCAGCCCTGGGTGTGTTTAAAGGTGGTTTGTATGTGGTGCCTGGGGATATGGTTTAAGGGTGAATCTTGTAGAGTAGGGTTATCAGCTGGGCTTGGTGATCCTAAGGGTATTTTCCAACCTGAATATTTCTTTGATTCTGTGATTCTGGGACCTTTGAGGGTCTCTACCAACCTGAAGCATTCCATGATTTTGTGATTCTATGACTCTGCTGTGAGTTAAGTCCTGATTATAGATATTTGCACTTACAAAGTTTTGTTTTATTCTTTAACCTGTTATTGTGGAACAAGTATTCAGCCCCCTTACTGAAAGAGAAGCACAAAACTGGCAAGGGAAATACTACTCCTGAAACAAAACTTGAAAACACACTCTTAAACGCTAGAATGGCAAAAGGTCTCAAAAATTATTGCTGTAGAACAGGTTGTGTGAGTAAACAGCTTTGAACAGGATTGTTAGAAGACACATTTTGGGCTGGTTGTACACTGCTTTGGTGGAAAATGGAAGTAGCTGAGCCTGCAGGTTACAAGAAGTGGGTAGGAACAAAAGACTACTTTGTCCTTCCAGTAACCCTGTCCAGATAACTGGAAAACTGCATACAGAGGCTTAAAACCAGTTCAGACAAGGCTATCTATTCCCACTTCCAGCCAGGATGAAAAGCATGAAGATGGAGGTCACCAACTCACTCTGCTCATGCAGTTCAGAGCAATTTGCATAATCCAAGCTTTCATTTTAAACAAATTAAGTGCCCAGCACTTTATGGTTGTGAAGAAATGTCCCTGAGGTGTGAGTGAAGTATGGAGCCACTGAAAGCAAAGTCCACTGCATGGCTGAGTGGGAAGTGGAAGTGCAGAGGAATGAATGCTTCATAATGTAAACAGAAGTGGAAAAGACAGGAAATTTTTCACATTTTATTAAATCAGACTTTTACAGTAGTTGTTGAAAGCAAAAAAACACTGAATTATATTTAGATAATAGTTCCATAAATAATGTGTGTTTTCACAGCAGTCACAAAGTCTGGAATTTATGTGCTAATTACAGACCCCAAATCATCTCTGCACAGATTTGCAATTAAAACTGAAATATTTTCATATACAATGTGAGCCCTGTATTCATAGCAACAGCTAAGAGACATGCTGGTTACAGTTTGCTCAGTAAATCTGAATATTTTATGTTTGAACACAATTGTTTCACCATTGCTGTCCTAACGCTCAACATTTTAAAAGCCAAAGAGTTTAAAGCCACAAAATATTCTCCATATAGTAATGTATATACTGCAAGAATCTGAGGGAACAAACCATTACTGAGAGACACAGAGAAAGCAAAAATCCCTTGTATGGTTATCTTCTTAATAAATATTGTAAAAACACATACTTTTAAAACCCTGCAGTGACAGCAAAGTGCAGGAAGAATGCAAAATTAGGGAGAACGTTGAATAATTCAGTAGCTTGTTATGTGATTAGATCTGATTGGCCCACGCTAAGATGCTGCCCATAAAAATGATTTCCCATGGTAGCGTTGGTCTAGGGGTGGGGAGTTTATGATGTCCATAAAATGGGAGAACAAGGCTTACTGGAACTAATAATATCATGGCTGCACAGAATGATTGATGATCTTTAAAAAGGCCCAGATTGGTTTCATCTTTCTTCAGATTTTATCACTCACTCTTTCTTAGTCACGTGCAATCACTAAGGCCAAGAGAGGTAACAAGTGTTTGATGTATGATACTTGAGCCACTTTTGTCAGAACTGCATTTATTTTAAACTGCTCTTGTATTCAATACTCCCAACATGTAGATGTTCTTTGTGTTTATTTTTTTCTCCAGCTGATGAGAACAGACACTCCTGAGGTTGGGTCAAGAGGTAAGCCAAGCTCGCGTCAGGGCAATGACGCCAAAAATCCCAGTAAAAATTAAACAGATCCTCTTTCCTTGCACTGGGACCATTTCCATTACTGATTAAATGGATAAAGAGCTGCACAGGGCTGACATCTTCTTGGGAGAACCTGATATCCTTTATTATCTGCAGTACACGCATACCTTTCAGAATGCTACTTACACTTTTTGGAATATATTATCTGTTTCGATTCTCTCTATCCTTCACAATCTGCAGAAAGCCACAAAAGCTCCTTTTATGTCAGAAGAAATTTTGGATGAATAGGAGAAAAAAAATTATTTTAACCAGTTGGAGAAAAATAAAAAAAAGGTCATTTCTACTCTTTTCTGAAAGCTTACACCTCTCCTCGAATACGACAAATCAAGCTAGATATCTTAATCATCTGTTGGAAACATCCTTATCAGTAACTTATTCATAAAGATTGCAGATGTGTGAGCTGAAAAATGTTTGGCAGGGTCCCAAAGGGAAAAGAAAGAGTATTAAAGGGTTGATCAAATACCAATGCATTAAGAGCCCTACTCATTTGGAGAACTTTCCCTTATCCCTGCTTGTTCTAGATGGAAGAATAATAGATAAATCAGCAGGAGGTCAGGTTCCTGAGACCCATCATTGACACACACACTAGCGAGAGGGCGAGAGGAAATGGGCTTAAGTTGTGCCAGGGGAGATTTAGACTGGATATTAGGAAAGATTCCTTTGCTGAAAGAATGGTGAAGTATTAGAAGAGGCTAGGCACAGAGGCAGTGGAATTGCCATCCCTGGGGGTTTTCAAGAAGTGTATAGATATGACACTGCAGGATATGGTTTAGTGGTCATGGCAGTTAGGTTATGGCTGGACTCAATGATCTTTAAGGTTTTTTCCAACCTTAATGACTCTAAGATTCTATATGTTTGTACAGATAGATATGATTACAAGACCGTGTGCATACCTGTGTCACACCTGTATGCTTGCGTGCACCGAGACACACAGGTCCTCTCGCTCATGATCTCACAGAGGTCCTCTCGCTCATGATCTTATCTCCTGCAGAGTTTAATGGTTTTCTGTTTTGACAGCTTAAAACACCGTCTCAACACTGTTTAACAAAATCAAGAGCAGTTCTTGGCAATTAATTTCTGCCGTCAATAGTATTCTCAAACCGGGCAACTCCCCTTGGAACGGGGAGCCATAACGGCGAAGTGAAAGAGCAAGACAATTCATTAGACGACTCTGCAGCAGCTAAAAGTGGCGGGGGATGTCAGCCCGTGCTCCTGTGCTTCAATACTAATGAGAGTCATTGCATATTCATAACCCTAAATACAGTCAGCTTCTTATAAAAACTTTTGTCATCGGAGCTTCACACAGCGAGAGCAAAGCATTGCACTCCTCGTGCCGTGGCACTTTCCACCAAGCCAGTGCAAGAGCAAGATTGATTGTTTTGCAACGCAGCCTGACAGGGAACTAAGAGATAGTGCCCCAAGGGTGCCGAAACTAAGCTTAGTTTGATTACAAGGCTCCAAGTAATCAAAGAAACAAAAGAGAAGGGGGGAGGAAATGGGGAGGAGGGGGAGAAGAATGTTGTTTTGTCTTGTTGGTGGGTTTGGGGCTTGTATTTTTTTTTTTCTTTTCTTCTTCTTTTTTTTTTTATTATTTAACATAGAGGAGGCTCCAAAGACACAGCTTTCCTTGTTGAGTGTTGAGAATAATTATCTGTTAGGCTTTTAAAATAGTTGATATCAATTTTTATCACGGAGGAGGAAGAGCGGCAGGCGCTAGCAAACTTGTTCCCATGTTGTAGGAACACTGCTCCATGCCTTAATAGATACAAATCTCTAAAACTGCATGAAGTTTCATGTCAATATGAATAGCAAAGATTAGTGAACTCAACCTGTCAGGTATTAAAATCAGCTCCTCCAAGTGTTGCCTCTACCCAGAATTCTCTCCTTGCAGGTTCCTCTTCTTTTCTTATTTTTTTGTTGTTGTTGTCAGCTCCTTCTCCTTCTCATCATTATTGCTATTTTTATTATTAGTTTTGAGAAAACCACCCATCTATTTGGCTGGCAGCCACATCCTGGAGGTGCACA
Organism: Indicator indicator; assembly: GCF_027791375.1. Classification (NCBI taxonomy): domain Eukaryota; kingdom Metazoa; phylum Chordata; class Aves; order Piciformes; family Indicatoridae; genus Indicator; species Indicator indicator. The sequence goes on along the minus strand of NC_072053.1, from coordinate 567,285 downwards.
GCTCTGCTAGCCTTTGACCTGGTGATACCTGTCTGCTGGGGCAGCTCTCAGCATCCCCTGGAGTCAAAGAGAAGCGTATGTTTCAGCACCCACTTTGAAAAAGCCTTGAGCATTTTCTCACTCATAATGATGTCTTCAGCTGGAATGCCAGCACATTTCCACATCTTTTTGACAGGCAAGCAGACTATAAAATATACATAAAATTAAATAAAACAGGACATTAACACAAAGGTTGAAAAATCTGATTACAGTGCAGGGTTGGATTTTTTTTTTCCCCTCAGAAATTATAAAATGGTGTATTTAGGGGGGAAAAGAATAAAATAATAAAACAACAAAACTACACAGCTCAAGAGAAATCATGAAGGATTAAGAATGGGAAGGTTTCTCTAAACTGTTAAATATCTCAATCACATGTATACAGGATTTGAAAATAGAGAAATCTTGTAGTTATGATTGATTGAGGTAACTGATTATCCACAGATATTTTAAGTGTTGAGACATTAAATTGTCAGCCATATCAGTTTGATTGCAGTAAAACATGAAAACATTGACTTTTGTCTAGTTAGAGAAATTTATTTTTCCCAGAATGACAATCCTTTAAGTAGAAACCAGGCAGCTTGCCAGCTCTCCATGTCATACATTGAAGTTTGCAAATGCAACCCATATTTTCAAATGTTTTGGTTTGATTTTTGTTGGGTTTTTTGTCTGGTGTTGTTTTTCTTTTTCCCAAGGTTCAGTGAATGGTGCATAGGTCTTTGGCAAATAGTCTTGTAATAAACAAAATTCTATATTTTGCTTCAATCTTGCTTAAGCCTGGTGCAGTATAGTATTTATTCATCAGGAATAAATGAATGGCACAGATAGTGGTTTGCATTCAATGTGTGTATGTATTCAGAGCTCTTCACTTATGTAAAACATCTCTCTAAAAGAAACAGTAACCCTCCTTGGACTGAAGCTATAGGAACAAGTTTGATTAATATGTTTTACAAGCCTGAAGTAAATGCTCATCATAACTGTCAGCAAGCTGACAGCTTTCAAAAAAGAGCCTTTGTTCCCAGAATGAGTAATTGGTGTGATCCTCTCTAAGATACCACATTCAAAACCTTAGAGGGAGAAGGTGTTACATTCAAGTGAATTCTACTCAAAATGTGATTGCTGTTAAGTCTGCTTTGTATTGCAGATCCTTGATATGCACAGAGTATTTGACAGGAAGAAGGATTTTTATTTTTTTAATATTATTTGTTGTTCTTGGTTTTCACAAGAACACTTGTGCTTTTTCATTAGGCAGAGGTGTACTAGAGAAGTTTTGTACCTACATGCATGGGAGAGTCATAGAATCATAGTATCTCAGAATTGTTTCAGTTACAAAAGACCTCCAAGATCATGGAGTCCAACCACCAACCTAAGACCACCATGGCCATTAAACCATGTCCCCAAGTGCCACATATACACGTTTCTTGAACACTTCCAGGGACAGTGAGTCCAACACCTCCCTGGGCAACCTATTCCATTACCCAATGCCCTGCATCTCTTTTGTGTTTGTGACTTAGAAGGTAAAGCACAGGCACAGAGGAATCACAGACTATCTTTAAAATTCCATTTGATTGACTGAAGGTGTAAGGAAGCAGACCAAAAGTTGGAGGACCACAGAGAAATTACAGAATCGAAGCATGGTGGTGAGTGAAAAAGACCTCTGGAGATCCTTAAGTCCAACTCTCCCCTGCTAAAGCAGAGTCACCCACAGCAACGTGCCCAGGATCACAATATGTGGACAAGAAGCTCACCAGGAGCTGTCAATGTGCTTTTGCAGCCCAGAAAGCCAACCAGAGCCTGGGCTGCATCAAGAGAAGGGTGGCCAGCAGGTCAAGGGAGGTGATTCTCCCTCTTTACTCGGCTCTGCTGAGACCCCACCTGGAGTACTGCATCCAGTTCTGGAGCCCCTATTACAAGAGGGATCTGGACATGCTGGAAGGTATGCACAGAAGGGCCACCAGGATGAGCAGAGCACTTCTCCTATGAGGACAGACTGAAAGAGTTGGGGCTGTTCAGTCTGGAGAAGAGAAGGCTCTGAGGTGACCTTCTTGTGGCCTTCTGGGATCTGAAGGGGGCTCCAAGAAAGCTGGGGTGGGACTTTTTAGGATATCAGGTAGTGACAGGACTAGGGGGAATGGAATAAAGCTGGAAGTGGGGAGATTCAGGCTGGACATGAGGAAGAAGTTCTTCCCCACTCTGCTCCAGGGCTTCAGCACCCTCACACTAATAACTTTATCCTCTTGTTCAGATGGAACCCCCTGGGTTCCAGTTTCTGCCCATTGCCCCTTGTCCTCTCTCTGAGCACCACTGCAAAGAGTCTGGCCCCACCCTCTTGCCCTTCACATTTCCTTTAGCTCTTGCTGAGCATTGATCAGCTCTCAGGAGCTCTTCTCTGGGCTCATTAGCCCCAGGTGTCTCAGCCTTTCATACTCAGATGCTCCAGTCCCCTCAGCATCTTCATAGCCTCCCTCCAGTGTTTCCCTGTTTCTCCTGAACTGGGGACCCCAGAACTGGACCCAGCCTCATTAGGGGAAAAAAAAAAAAAGACTGAGCTGTATCTGGAGAAGCAAAGCATACAACTACTTCCTTTTTCCCTAGGTGTCAGGTGTTTTCTCCTGCCTGGAATGGTAACACCTCTACCAAAGAGTATCAGACAGTGGCGCTTGGTGTCACCATTAATTAGCAAGTAGCTCAATAAGAAGTCAGCTGCTGAAGAATAAAACAGAGGTTGCCCATTAGCATAGGAAAATATTTCCTTCCTGACATCTTCAGGTTCCTATGGATCATGAAGTTTTAGTTTTAATTATTTTTTGATAGCCAAACGTTGCTCTCAGATGTATAATTTCAAAGCTGAAGAGCATTTGGCTTAAATAGTCACATATTTATCTGTTTATATGAGTAGCTACAGTGAATAACAATGAACTAGTACAGCCCTTCTGAACTGGGCTCTAGTTTTATTTCAAGCCAGATAGTGGAATTAATCTTTATTTCTGTCCATCTATATGTCCTATTTTTGTTCTATGGGTCTGCACAGAGAAAAGAAGATGCCCTTTCTCATTCACTTGCCTCCTCTTGATTCACCTATTGGGTGAATCCAAGGTTATTCAGACCCAGACTGAAGTCTAACCACTCATTTTGTAATCCAACATGCTAAATAAAACTTGTGTCCAAGATATGTCACCTGAATGACAGATGTCTTTCCCAAAATGAGGTGAACAAACCTCAAGGTTCTCCCACACCCAACAAGATGTGATTAGTATAACAATATGACACTGATCTCTTCATTATTCATAGATTTAAAGCAGAAAAAAAGGGGGGAAAAATTAATTGCTGGTTAGGTTGTTGCTGTTGTTGTTCTTTTAAGTGTGGTATTGCCTGAATACAAGTTAGCTCACTGCTCCTCACAAGCAGATCTTGCACTACTTACATCCTTGTAGGCTCTGCAGACTGGTCCAACATGACAAATTAGGAGAATAAATCTCTGTTTTGGGAGCAGACACAGCCTCAACTTGGGCATGAGTAGACAGGTTGCTGGTAGTGTGCGACCCTTCAAGGAGGTGACAGAGAAAGTTGGAAGCTCAAGAGGAATCTTGGTTGCCACAATTACCTTCCACTAGCCAAATTAACTTACAGTCCCTCAAAGCATCTTATCAATAGGTACCTCTGACATTCTCCTTCCCAGTCAGCTGTATGGATAGAATCATAGAATCATAGAATCATAGAATCATAGAATCATAGAATCACAGAATCAGAGAATCAGTCAAGGTTGGAAGGGACCACAAGGATCATCCAGTTCCAACCCCCCTGCCATGGCCAGGGACACCTCACACTACAGCAGGCTGGCCAGAGCCTCATCCAGCCTGGCTGCAAACACCTCCAGGGATGGGGCCTCAACCATCTCCCTGGACAACCCATTCCAGCCTCTCACCACTCTCATGGGGAAGAACTTCTTCCTCACATCCAATCTGAATCTCCCCACTTCCAGCTTTATTCCATTCCCCCCAGTCCTATCACCACCTGATATCATAAAAAGATACGTCCATAGTAACTTACCAGAGCAGATTACCCATCCTAACCATTTGCTGCCACAAATTAAATTCACTTTCACATTGTGGGGAGAAGTTTGATTCACTATTTATAATAAAATGTTACCTAGATTAACCCAAAGTAGGAGCCTATTCCTTCCAACACGGCATTTTATTGCCTTAAACACTCTTTTGTGGATTACATTGGCAGAACAAGAGGTAACAGACACAAACTGGAACACAAGAAATTCCATCTAAACATGAGGAGGAACATGTTTAGTTTCAGGGTGATGGAGCACTGGAACAGGCTGCCCAGATAGGTGGTGGAGTCTACATCTCTGGAGATATTCAAAACCTGCCTGAACATGTTCCTCTGTGACCTTCTTTAGGTGAACCTGCCTTGGCAAAGGGGTTGGACTCAATGATCTCCAGAGGACTCTTCCAAGCCTGAGCATTCTGTGCTCTGTGATCATTATCATAATATTTTGGAAAGTCTGGGAGTTGTTTCCTCCTTGCTCATTTTACCCATTTTGCCCTAATCCAGCTCCTTTTCGCAAGAAGAAAAGTTGTTTTACTTCTTTCAGTTATTCTTTTCCAACTCCTGTGTTATCCTCTTCCTTAGAACTCAACAGTGTTCCCAGCACTAAAATGAGTCTGGATTTTCACATGATTTTTAAAAAGGAACTCAAACCCCTGAATTTAACATTATTTGTGCTTTCCAGTCACTAAGAAGGGGAATGGGGGATGTTATATATTGTTATTACTATCTTTAAAAGACAGTGTATATTCCCATCTACACATACTGCACTTAATAACTTTCTAGCTTCAGAATTCTAGAGGGAGATCATTCAGTCCTGGTAATTTGCTATTACTGAATCCCTAAAATTGCTCCATCCTTTTCATGCTATACATCAGCCTGTTAAGGTCTCTGTTTTGTGTCCTGTTAAAAGTGACCTTGGAAGAGACTTTAGAAATAAAAATACATTAAAAGAGTGTGGGAGCTTACTGAGTAGAAAAAAAATATTAAGTTTTGAGTATTGGAAAGCATTGACAGTAAAAATCTATAAATATTTGGGGGGGTTTAACAGTAATCATGGAGGGAAAAAAATATCACTTTGCCATTAAAATATTTATCCTGATTTATCTATTTGATTGGAGAAAATGAGCTCAGTGTTTCGGACACAGAGGTGTGGCAACTGGTGTTAATTTTAAATCTTTCATAACAACTGCTGTAAGATAGTTGACTATGATAATGGGTTGAAAATATGAAAAAAAAAGAAAAGAGAGAGATATGTCTGGAAATTTTATTTGAAAGCATAATCCACTGAACTATGCTGCAGCATCCCAGATTAGTTTGCAGAATCTCCATTAACTAGATGAAACTTCCATGAAATGCACAGTCAGAAACAGACCTCCTGTGACATGGGGATTAGGCTTCAGAGGTGGACCCATGTCAGCTTCATGAAGTTCAGCAAGGCCAAGTGCAAGGTCCTGTACCTGGGTCAGGGCAATCCCAAACACAAACATAGTCTGGGCAAGGAGTGGATAGAGAGAGGTCTCAAGGAGAAGGACTTGAGGGTGTCAGCTGATGAAAACCACAATGTGAGCCATCAATGATCACTGGCAACCCAGAAGGTAATCATGTGCTGGGCTGCATCAAAGACAGTGTGAGCAGCATGATAAGTTGCACCTCTGCCCTGGTGAGACCTCATCTGGAGTATTGTGGCCAGTTCTGGGGCCCTAAAATCAAGAAGGACATGGAATTGTTGGAGCAGACCCAGAGATGGGCCACAAAGATGTTCAGAGGGCTGGAGAACCTCCCTTAAGGGGACAGGCTATGAGAGTTGGGGCTGTTCAGGATGGAGAAGAGAAGGCTCAAGGGAGACCTTAGAGCAACCTTCTAGTACCTTAAAGGGGACCTACAGAAAAACTGAGGAGGGACTTTTTCCAAGGTCTTGTAGTGACAGGACAAGAGGCAATGGCTTTGAGCTGGAAGAGGGGAGATTTATATTGGGCATTAGGAAGAAATTCTTTCCAGTGAGGGTGGTGAGAAACTGAAACAGGTTTCCAAGGGAGGTTGTGGAAACTCCCTCCCTGGGGGTATTCCAAGCCAGGTTGGGTGGGCCCTTGAGCAACCTGGGCTAGTGGAAGGTGTCCATGCCCATGGTGGGGAGGTTGGAACTAGATGGTCTTTAAGGTACCTTCCAACTCAAACATTTCTATGAGTCTATGATTCTATCATCCTGTGACTAATGGGAGTCCTGGTGGACAACAAGTTCTGCATGGGTCAGCAATCTGCCCTTGTGGCCAAGAGGGGCAATGGGATCCTGGGATACATTAGGAAGAGTGTGTCCAGCAGATGGAGGGAGCTTCTCCTCCTCTTCTACTCTGCCCTGGTGAGGCCTCACCTGGAATTTTCAATCAAACTCAGGGCTCCCCAGTCAAGTTTCTGCTATAGAGAGTCCAACAGAGAACTACGAGGATGATTAAAGAACTGGAGCTTGTGCCCTGTGAGGAGAGGCTGAAAGCCTTGGGGCTTTTTAGTCTGGAGAAGAGAATAGTGAGAGAGGATTTAATAAATGTTTATAAATATCTGAGGACTGGGTGTCAAGAGGGAGGGGACAGGCTCTGCTCAGTTGCATCCTGTGATAGGACAAGGGGCAATGGATATAAACTACAGCACAGGAGGTTCCATCTCAGCATGATGAGGAACTTCTTCACTGTGAGGGTCCCAGAGCACTGGAACAGGCTGCCCAGAGAGGTTGTGGAGTCTCCTTCTCTGGAGACTTTCAGGACCCATCTGAATGCATTCCTGTGCAAACTGTGCTGGATTCTATGCTCCTGATCTGGCAGGGGGGTTGGAATTGGTGATCTTCAAAGGTCCCTTCCAACCCCTAACATCCTGTAATCCCATGGATAAAGGAAGAAATGAAGAGGGAAATTCAACATCCAACCTGTCTGTCCCCTCTCTGTAGCACACAGTACTGTCTACACATGTACCATTTGCACTTGTAATTAATCTCATAGTATGATATCTGTCCTATAGATCTCTGGTTATTTTTATTTCTCATAGCTTCTTTGATCTTTTATTCTTAACTACTCCTGGCCTGACAGTGTATGTTCTAATCTATTTATGTTACCTGGCAAAGTTTCAACTCTGAAATTTCTTTGACATCTTGAGGTCCTGTTTTGGCATTATACTTTCCTAAACCCAAGTTAAAACAAATAAAGCTGAAGTAGGACTGTTTCTCACTGCTCATTTTCTTATAAAGTCCTGTGGTAAGGTAGACCCAAAAGAGATGAAGTAATTGCATTCAAATCTGTGGTAGAGACATTTTATAGCTTCAAATGCATTGACTGCAGATTTATTTCCTGCTTCACTAATTGCATGCTTATACCTTATAGTTTGATGATACCAATCTGTGTGGTGTGGCTGACATGCCTCAGGGGTGGGATGGCATCCAGAAGGATCCAGACAACTCCACAAGTGGGACCATGCGAGCCTTAACGAGGTCACATGCAAGGTCCTGCAGCTGAGTCAAGGCAACCCCTGGAATCAGCCCAGGCTGGAGGATGAAGGGATGGAGAGCAGCTCTGCAGAGAAGGACTCTGGGATCAGGGATGATGGGGAAAAACTGAGCATGAGCCAGCAACATGAACCCCCAGCCCAGAACCAGCCATGCCCTCAGCTGCTCCCCAGTAACATGGGCAACACATGGAGGGAGGGGATTCTGTCTCTCTGCTCCCCTCTGCTGAGACCCCACCTGCAGTGCTAGGGGACAGCTCTAGAGTCCTCAGCACAGACATAAACCTGTTGGAGTGGGGCCAGAGGAGGCCACAGCAATAATGGGAGGATTAGAAGCCCTCTGTTGTGAGGCCAGACTGAGAAAGTTGGAATTGGTCAAACTGGAGAACAGAAAGCTCCAAGGAGAACTTCTGGTGGGCTTTCAGTGCTTAAAGGGCCTGATCAGAAAGCTGGGGATAGACCTTTGATCAGGGCCTGTTGTGACAGGACAATGGGTGATAGTTTGACCTGAAAGAGGGAGATTCAGGCTGGAGAAAAGGAAGAAAAGTTTAATGTTGAGGGTGATGAAAGCCTAGCCCAGGTTGCCCAGAGGGGTGGGAGATGCCCCATCCCTGGAACCATTCTAGATCAGGACCTGTTCAATTAACAGTCCAAAAGAGTTTGGGCTTTTTTGCAAATTCAGCTGATCCACAGAGATTCATAACATTACAAGAACCAGGGTAGGATCATACCCCTGCCCATGACATTCATGAGGTCACATCTCAGACACTGGGTTCAGTTTTGGGCCCCTCACTCCGAGAAGGTGACTGAAGCAGTGCAGTGTTCAGAGAAGAGCAACAAAGCTGGTGAAGGGTCTAGAGCACAAGTCTTGTGAAGAGCAGCTGAGGGAACTTGGATTGTCCAGCCTGGAGGAAAGGAGGCTGAGGGGAGACCTCATTGCTCTCTACAGCTCCCTGAAAGGGGGTTGGAGCCAGGTGTGGGTTGATCTCTTCTCCCAGGTAAAAGTGACAGAAGAGGAAATGGACTCAGGTCGCACCAGGGGAGGTTTAGGTTGGACATGAGGAACAATTTCTTCCCCAAGAGGGTTGTCAAGTCCTGGACCAGACTGCCCAGGGTGGTAATGGAGTCTGCATCCCTGGCCAGATTTAAAAACCATGTGGATGTAGTGCTTAAGGACATGGTTTAGTGGTGGACATGGCAGTGCTGTGCTAATAGTTGGACTCTGTGATCTTAAAAGTCTCTTCCAACCAAAATGATTCTGTGATTACTTGTGGAGTGCATCCTTCCTCAGGTCTCCAAGACCCAGCAGTGGCAGTTGGATGACCATGAGTAACACAAAACTGGCGGCACCTTCTGCAGTGATAACAAGTGTGTCACTGGAAAATTCAGTGTCTTGGTTAAAATGGATGATGGGTTGGATCATTGCTTCAGAAGGGTGTGTTTGAGTTTCTAACAGCCTTTGATCCATCAAGTTTTCTTACCTTGTATCTGGGAAGGAGGAGGTTGCCAACTCTCTGCCCACTTTGCTCTTGCACTTTCTAAAGTCACAATCCTGGTCATCTAAAGGTATAAAGTATCATAGAATCATAGAATTGTTAGAGTTGGAAGGCACCACAAGGATCATCCAGTTCCAACCCCCCTGCCATGGGCAGGGACACCTCACACCAGAGCAGGTTATCCAGAGCCACATCCAGCCTGGCTGCAAAAACCTCCAGGGATGAGGCTTCTACCACCTCCCTGGGCAACCTCTGCCAGTCTCTCACCACCATCATGGGGAAGAACTTCTTCCTAATATCCAATCTGAACCTACCCATTTCTAGTTTTGCTCCATTCCCCCTAGTTCTATCACTCCCTGATATCCTAAAAAGTCCCTCCCCAGGTTTTCTGTAGCTCCCTTCAGATACTGGAATGCCACAAGAAGGTCTCCTGGGAGCCTTCTCCAGACTGAACAGCCCCAACTCTCTCAGTCTGTCCTCACAGAAGAGGAGCTCCAGCCTTCTGCTCATCCTTGTGGCCCCTCTCTGGACATGTTCCAGCACCTCCAGATCCTTCTTGCAATAGTACAAAGTGCAAAGTTTCTGTGGCTGTCATTTGTCAGTGTGTAACTGATCTAAGTAGATGTCTGGCCCTGTGTTATTTCTTGGCAATAGGACAAACTCACAATTTCTAGAAGAATGATCAAGATTAAAAAAGGCCAAGATGACTAAGGACATTTTCAGCAATGAGAATGGTTCTCTGATTCCTCTTGCTTAATAATTCTTTTTTTCCTTTGAAAACACAAATCAACATCATTCTATTTGGAAGATGTAACTCTAATTTTTATTATTATTATTATTACTACTATCACTACCACTATTATTACTATTAAATAAAACTAAATAATCTTTTAATTTAATATTTATTATTTCTCTGAATCTTCAGCAAGAAATTGTAATAACATTGAAACAGGGAATAAATTTTTCAATGCACACCATCTTCAGTTTTCTACCCTAAATGTTATCAGCATTTTTTCATTCCATACACCATTTTAAAAATCAATCTTGTAGTTCACAACATATTTTAACTGTATAATTTTTAAAATCAAGCGTCTAGTTCATCAGACAGGATATCTTCTCCAGATTATAAGGCACAAAGAGGAATAGGGTAAAAAACTTTGAAAACTCAGCTGCTGTGCTGATTTTAATTCCTGTAGGATATATGGGGTTTAGGTACAAAGCTGGGGAAGAACAACTATTCTCTCATAAACATTTTCTGATTAACCACTTCAGAATTTTGCCACATTCTTTTACTTTTTTTTCTTTTTTATTGTACTAATCATACATGTAAATAAAAACATATTAAATAAACTCACGGAGAACAGCTTTCAGGAATAAAGATGGCACTTTTTCTAAAATTACTTTTCTTTTTTTTCCAGATTTCATAACCTGCTTCAGAAAACCACACCACCCTTTCCACCAGCCACATCTCAGCCCCTTCTTTTGTCTCCAGTGTAACCTTTGCTGAAACAGCCTCACTGACAATTAATTAACATTTCCTTTCCTACTATTTTGTCCCTGCAACTAGCCCCAGCACAGTGGCACAACACAGAGGGCAAGCAGGCATGCAATCCAGCCATTGATTGCCACAGGGAATTAACCATTTTGCTAATAGATGGCTTGCTCACATGGCATTTATTTCTGTTCAGTTTGTGTTTTCGTAAAGTAAATATTTATATACATTGCTGGTGTAATTTATTACATGTGTCCGTGTGTGTGAAATATATGAAGGTTATTTATGGTCTATGTCAAAAGGTTATGAACAAATTGAATTTATGAAGAGGGATCACTATTCCCTTGTGGTCATGGCAGTAGTTGTTTTTCATGTGTTTCTAAGAAAAATGGAGGCCCGTCTCAGCCTGTTTGGTGCTCACCAAAACTGATGGCCCTTCAGCTCCTAGCAGAGGTTCTTTAAACTCTGAGGAAAGGCTGAGAGAATTGTGTCTTTTTAGCCCAGAAAGGAAAAAAAAGAAGACTGAGAGGGGTTCTCATCAATGCTTATAAATACCTAAAGGATCGGTGTCAGGAAGATGGGACCAGGCGTTGTTCAGTGGTGCCCAGGACAAGGGGTAACAGGAATAAATTGGAACATAGAAGTTCCATCTAAACATGAGGAGGAACTTCTTTAATTTAAGGGTGATGGAGCACTGGAACAGGCTACTCAGATTGCTGATGGAATCTCCATCTCTGGAGAGGTCCAAAAACCTGCCTGGACATAGAATCATAGAATCATAGAGTCATAGAATCAGTCAGGGTTGGAAGGGACCACAAGGATCATCCAGTTCCAACCCCCCTGCCATGGCCAGGGACACCTCACACTACATCAGGCTGGCCAGAGCCTCATCCAGCCTGGCTGCAAACACCTCCAGGGATGGAGCCTCAACCACCTCCCTGGACAACCCATTCCAGGCTCTCACCACTCTCATGGGGAAGAATTTCCTCCTAACATCCAGTCTGAATCTTCCCACTTCCAGCTTTGTTCCATTCCCCCCAGTCCTGTCACTCCCTGATGTCCTCAAAAGTCCCTTCCCAGCTTTCTTGTAGCCCCCTTCAGATACTGGAAGGCCACAAGAAGGTCACCTCAGAGCCTTCTCTTCTCCAGACTGAACAGCCCCAACTCTCTCAGTCTGTCCTCACAGGAGAGGTGCTCCAGCCCTCTGCTCATCCTTGTGGCCCTTCTGTGGACACCTTCCAGCATGTCCAGATCCCTCTTGTAATAGGGGCTCCAGAACTGGACACAGTACTCCAGGTGGGGTCTCACCAGAGCTGAGCAGAGAGGGAGAATCACCTCCCTTGACCTGCTGGCCACACTTCTCCTGATGCAGTCCAGGCTCTGCTTGGCTTTCTGGGCTGCAAGTGCACATTGACAGCTCCTGGTGAGCTTCTCCTCCACCAGCACCCCCAAGTCCCTCTCCTCAGGGCTGCTCTCCAGCCAGTCCCTACCCAGCCTGGATTTTTGCTTGGGATTGCCTCGATCCAGATGCAGGACCCTGCCCTTGGTCTTGTTGAACCTCATGAAGTTGGCTTGTGTATGACCTTCTCTAGGTGAACATGCCTTGGTGGCAAGGGGGGGTTATATTCAGTGATCTCCAGACAGCACTTCCAACCTGTGCTTCCAGCTCTGTGATTCTGCAATTCTGTAATAAGGTTATCTGCCACTAAAACAGCCTAGGGAAGGAATTATGACTGTTACTAATAATTGTATTTGTTGTATTGGATGTCCGGAAAGATAATCATTATCAAGTTATGCACAAACTCTTTTCTGTTGAATTTGTGGCCCATTCCAGTAAGTTTCTCTAAGCAACCCGCTCTAGTGAAAAATGATGCTGCCCACTGCAGGAGGGACTTGGATGAGATGACCTTTAAATGTCCCTTCCAACACAAACCTTTCTATGATTCTGCATGGCAACATCAATTATTAATGGGAAGTGACTTCAATCTGTAGACCACAAGTCATGGCAACATGCAAGATGTGTGTTTTCACTTACAGGAGGCAATCACCCGAAGTCTTCAGGTCTTTCCATATCCTCTCATTCCGCTGCAAGGAGTTCTCCACACCTGGATGTGGTGTCCTATGATACGTGCTCTGATGTTTTGAGAGGGAGTGAGAAGTACATATTTCAGAGAGCATTCTCCTTTTGGGCCAGTCTCTGGAGCACATCCCTGAGCCAGGTGGAAGATCTGTTGGGTAACACACAAAGTTACTTGATAGCACAACACAGCACCAATTCTTCTGTTTGAATGTAATCATCAATCTAAGGCAGAGAAGTAAGAATTTTCTTCCCAGATAATTTTCTTCCCACTCTTTTAGTATGCCAGGAAAATGACAGAACCTCAGCAGACTCTAAAAAAAAAAAATACATTTTAATAACTCTGATATTCATCTATGAAATAAATACCAATAATCATATTAGGTGTCTATAAAACTATGCACAGAGCCTTTTCTCTTTAATTTATGGTTAATTCCAATAATTTTTCTTTGTATTTGCCTCAAATAATTTTATGCTACCCCTTGTGACAGGTCAGACGTGTTAATACTGTTTTCACATTAAAATTTTCTTTCAAAGAATCACCAATTTTTTCTTCTCTATTTTGTTTTTTCACTAAACATTAGCAAGACTTCTGCAGGACATGCTGGCAGTCTTTGGGTTTCTTAGTGCAGATTTTTGTTATTAAATGTATTAAAACGTAGAAGAAATATATCTATTTCAAAAATACTTGTCAATTATTATACATTTAGGATTTTAACAGGGTTCAAGCATCCAGGTCTAAAGCCTCAGATATTTTGCTATGCTCTGATGATTTTACAGAAATTTTGAAATTAAATTAGAATGGTTCTTTTTATTTTATAATCAAGACATATGGTTTTAACTAGCCTGTAACCTCATCTATTGCACAGTAGTTGCAGACAATGCAATGGCTTAGAGTATTTACATAAGCTGGTCAGATGTGGAAAACAATCAGTAAAAATTTAAACAACATCAGATTAAACTTTGAAGTTATTAATTCATTTTTAACTTAGTACTTACATGTATAAGCCTTGTTGGGAGTGATCACAAAGAGTAGGTGATGACCTCAAGATTTCACCCAGTGCTACTAGATTTAGTCTGAGGTTTCTTCTTTGCTGTTAGTCACTGAACAATCCCATCATCAATTAACCTGACTGTTTGCTTTAAAATAGTTCTTTTATGACTGAAGTTTCCAGATATTTCCTCAAAATAGAGATATTTCAGTGGTTTAATCTCATAATAAGTGCTAGACGTAACTTGACAATATAGATTATCAGACAGAATGGTTTTAATAAAGTTAATTTGATGAAAAATTGTAATTACTTCTTTTTTTAATCAGAGCATGAGTTCATGACAAGGAGAAATTAGCTTTCTATATATGAGCAAATCCTTATTTCTCCAACTGAGACAAAATTCCTGTTCAGTGTAGCCTTGCCTGATGAGGGATAGACACTGATTTCACTGTGGTAAATACAGCACCCATAAAAATCATGTGTTTTGCTGCTGTTCCTATCAAGACAGCTACTGTTCAATGTTGTGCTTCATACCAAATTGGCCTTGCCAGAGCATGCTAATGTTCGTAGCACCAGTAGCCAATTTGTCCTATTTGTAAAGAATCAGGGAAAAACAATTCTCCATTACCATAAGTCAGCTTTGTTTTCTTTCTTTTTTTTTCCTTTTTTTTTTCTAATTCTTCAAAGGTTATGACATCAGGGTGTTTGTATCTCAGCTACCAGATGCATAAATGATCAGATTAGGGGAAGAAGGAAGAAGGATTTTTTTTTTTTTTTTTTTACTCTGAACTTTATGCAATGAATTATTATTCAAGAATCATAGAATCATAGAATCAGTCAGGGTTGGAAGGGACCACAAGGCTCATCCAGTTCCAGCCCCCCTGCCATGGGCAGGAACACCTCACACTACATCAGGCTGGCCAGAGCCTCATCCAGCCTGGCTGCAAACATCTCCAGGGATGGGACCTCAACCACATCCCTGGACAACCCATTCCAGGCTCTCACCACTCTCATGGGGAAGAACTTCTTCCTCATGTCCAGTCTGAATCTCCCCATTTCCAGCTTTGTTCCATTCCCCCCAGTCCTGTCACTCCCTGAGAGCCTAAAAAGTCCCTCCCCAGCTTTCTTGTAGGCCCCTTCAGATACTGGAAGGACATAAGAAGGTCACCTCAGAGCCTTCTCTTCTCCAGACTGAACAGCCCCAACTCTCTCAGTCTGTCCTCATAGCAGAGCAGCTCCAGCCCTCTGCTCATCCTGGTGGCCCTTCTGTGGACACCTTCCAGCATGTCCAGATCCCTCTTGTAATAGGGTACACAAGAAGTACACGAGCAGACATCTTCATAGAATCATGGAATTGTTTTTGTTGGGAAGGATCACTAAGATCACAGAATCCAACCACCAACCTAAGACCACCATGGCCATTAAACCATGTCCCAGAGCACAGCTTTCTTTAACACCTCCAGGGATGGTAACTCCAACACATTCCTGGGCAACCTATTCTAATGCCAAACCATTGAAGAGTCTTCCATTAAAGATGTTCCAACACAAGAGGTACAGGTTCATACCAGGTCAAAACACTTTCTAATCAGAAGGTAACAACAATAGGTTCTCTAAAAGAAAACCTCAAATTCATTCGTGGACCTGTATCTACCACCATCCATCAGTTATCCCAAAGCTTTCCATGGAGGAATTTTATCGCAGAAAGTCATCAGTGATTTTTATTATTAAATGAGTTTGATTATGATTGATTATGATTATGAGTTTGATTATATTTAAGGCCTGGCTGGATGAGGCTCTGGCCAGCCTGATGTAGTGTGAGGTGTCCCTGCCCATGGCAGGGGGGTTGGAACTGGATGATCCTTGTGGTCTCTTCCAACTCTGACTGATTCTGTGATTCTGTGATTCTATGATTGAAATATTGTTTCCTTGTCTTTTTGTTTTTTTTTTCTTTGAACATATGAGGAATAGATAAAATCCATACTTTATTATTTAACTCACCTTACTCTAATAAATAAGTCTTCAAACTGCAGGTGGATTGCTAGAGGATTTTGGCAGAGCATTCAACATATTGAGCAAACCCAGTTTTCCTGCTAATATTCTCCATTCTAAGTCAGTCTCAAGGCAATGTTTGTGGTGACTGTCACAAAAATGCAGGGAATAGCCTGATGAAAAATCCTTTAGAAATCAAACCATATGAAGAATTTCATTAAAATGCATTGTATACTGAGTCCAGTTCTCTATTGTTCCTCCCACTACACAGCCACTGCCATGTGGGTTTGAAATTACCAAAGCTGAGTGTCGGTAATTTCTGTGTCAGCATGGTTATAATGAGTAAGGGCTATGTCAACACAGGCAGTTTATCCCACACTCCAACACCAAACAGCTTGCAGCCCCACCCAGGTGCTTCTTGGACCCTTAAAAATGTGAAACTGATGTTTCAAGTTCCAGCCCTCTGGGAAAGTTGGCCAGTCTTCAAGATCCCAAACCCCTGTACTCTGCATGGCATCCCTTGGCTGTCAAAAATTGCCAGGACTCACATCCAACTAAAGCAAGTAAATTGCCATTGCTGGGAGATGGTGTGTTGCCATTCCTTCTGGACAGGGAGTTAAAACTCTTTGCAAACAGCCCTCCCCTGGTACCCAAGGTGCTGGCACAAGCAGAACATTGAATTCCCCACACATATCAGTTTAGTAGCAGTTCAGGTTTTAAGTTTTCTAGAATAGTTTCTCCTGCCTCTTCTTCCCTTGGCTCTTGGCTGGCAGCAAACTAAACTGCTTTTAGATAGCACAGTTTTCATGATAATTAAGTTCATGTTCTGTAACAGTATTCCAGACATTTTTTTTTTCCACCCTAAAAGCCTATCATTTTAAAATACCTCATATATATATGAATGTATGGAGAGGAAATCATATACATGTATAATCTCTTTGACTTAAAAAGTAAGGAGTTGTGTGTGTGTGTATATATATATGTGTGTGTGTGTGTGTGTGTTTGTCTGTGTGTGATCCCACCTAATTTAAAGGACTGTAAGAAAAGGTGGTCAGCATTTTGCTACACAGATAGACATGGCACAGAAAATGGGTTATTAACACCTGGAATATCACCTGCCATCTGGAGAGGCACAACCCACACTGGAGACATTAGGTTTGGACACAGATTTCTGGTGCGTGATCCCAGACCTTTAGCTCAATCTGTCAGAGGCATGTTGTGCAGTTTTAGCCAGCGTTTTACACCCACTTGGCACCAGCATAAAGGCTTACATAAGGTGAGGAGCAATAGGGAATTAGTCCCACCGAGCTTAATAAAAGCCTGGGGAAGGGGAAAAGTCATGGTTCATTGGTGGAATTCTGAGATAAGTAAGCTTTCTATAGCTTAGAAATGTTCTGGGGCACACCAGTGTCATACAAAAGAGCTCCAGTACAGCCAAGAGGAAAGTATACAATACAAATAAAAACATATGGAGACATTTAGAAACAAGGAGAATTTTGTCTTCTACAAACCCCCAAACACACACTCCTCTGTTCTTCCTGCCACTTGCAAGGAAAGGGTGGTTCTGGGTTTTCTCTCCAGATGGAGAGCTTAGTAGCATATTCCCATTCCAGCACTTCTTCCAAAACTGCCATGTTATCCCACTTTCTCTAACACCTGCTGCAAAATATTTCACACTTGTTCTGTCTCACTCAAGGTACAGGGGGAAAAGGACATTGGCACCATCAAAGGTTGTGCCCAACAGTGCAATCAACACTTCCAAAGCAAGCCATCCCCACTGCCCTTGCGTTACTTGCAGAAGACTGTCTGTTTCGTGGACACCATCCAAGGAGCTGCAGGAACAGGACAGGTTCTGACACCTCATATTCAGAGTAAATGGTGAAATTCCTCTGGCCAGCCTTTACTTCATGATTTTCTGTTTCATGATATATGATGTTTTGAAGATGGAGTGCTGATGATGTTGCACACAAGTCGCCCGTGGCAATGGGTGAGGAGGAACCTTTTCCAAGCTTCACACAAAGAAATGCATTAAAAATGCAAACCACACTAGCTGTCACATATTTTTGTGTTCAGGTGGCTTATTGGGATGTAGCCTATTGTGACACCACAAAATCTATTGCATGCATCTGTGGTTGTTTAATGTCATATGGCTTTCATTAAAGGCGTGTTGGCTGAGGTTCTCCTTTTCTTCCAGATTCTGCTTGGTTCATGTAGACCACAAACCTCAGCCTAGAGCCTTCCCTGTCAAGACTGGATATGCCTGGATGTTCTTTTACCCCACCTCAAATAACAGGTTCTCCAAAGACCCATGGACAAATTCGGAATTGCTGCAGCTTTGTGTTCCTCCATGGTCAAACCATGGTCCAAAAATGTTTACATTCAAAATGTGTGACAGAAAAGAAAGCCATGTTACAGATGTTGAATATGCTGTCTGAGATCACACTCTGTGGCCTGACTTCCACTGTGAGCACCAGGTGGGAACACCACAAGACCAATGCAAGTGTATGAAGTGACACTTAGATGTAGCCTCCTTAGCTTCAGCCATTTATTCCATTATTAATTACAGTATTTGGTTCAGGATAGGGAGGAAGAAAAGAGGAGAGGAGAGGAGAGGAGAGGAGAGGAGAGGAGAGGAGAGGAGAGGAGAGGAGAGGAGAGGAGAGGAGAGGAGAGGAGAGGAGAGGAGAGGAGAGGAGAGGAGAGGAGAGGAGAGGAGAGGAGAGGAGAGGAGAGGAGAGGAGAGGAGAGGAGAGGAGAGGAGAGGAGAGGAGAGGAGAGGAGAGGAGAGGAGAGGAGAGGAGAGGAGAGGAGAGGAGAGGAGAGGAGAGGAGAGGAGAGGAGAGGAGAGGAGAGGAGAGGAGAGGAGAGGAGAGGAGAGGAGAGGAGAGGAGAGGAGAGGAGAGGAGAGGAGAGGAGAGGAGAGGAGAGGAGAGGAGAGGAGAGGAGAGGAGAGGAGAGGAGAGGAGAGGAGAGGAGAGGAGAGGAGAGGAGAGGAGAGGATTTAACTTGAAGGGCACCTATAACAGTCACCTAGTTCAACTGCTTGACCACTTCAAGGATGACCAAAAGCTAAAGCATCTCACGAATGGCTTTGTCCACATGCCTCTTAAACCAAATCGACAGGCTTGGGGCATTGACCAGCTCTCTAATTCCAGAGTTTGGCCATCCTCTCTGTAAAAAAATACTTCCCAGTATGAAGTCCAGTCTGAACTTCCCCTGGTGCAGTTTCGAACTATTCCCATATCCCCTATCACGGGATACAAGGAAGAAGAGAACAAGATCTCTTTCTCCACGTCTTCTGTTCAGACAGCTGCAGAGATTGATGAGATTGACCCTCAGCCTCCTCTTCTCCAAACTAGACAAACCCACTGTCCTTAGCCACTCCTCACAGGACATGCCTTCCATCACTGTCACCAGTTTTGTTACCCATCTTGGAGTATTCTGCCTGGAGAGCAGGGTGCAAGATGCAGTGTATGGGATTCATCTCAAACTAGTAGACCTACCAAATTGTAGACCAAGAAGGACCACATTGGAGCTTGTTGGCAGCCCTGCTAGTCTGACAGTGGCTCTTTGAAAATGGACATTGACTCCTTAAAAATGGACATTGACTTACAGGACCCCAACAGAGTTGCTCCAAAGGTCAAGGATAAAGAGACTGTACTGGGCATGATATGGGAAATAGTTAATAATAGATTAAGTAAAATAAAAAAGTTGGTCTGTTTTGCTCTCCAAAACTGAGACAATTGTTGGCAATAGATTCACCACACTGAGGCACAAATTTCCCAAAGGAGCCCAAGGGTTGTACTCCTTCCTGCTATTAGTGGTGACCTGTAGGATGACCTGTCACGTAGGGCAGAGCAGCCATGCAGATGCCTGGTGCTCCCCATGAGTACCTTCTCCATCCTGGTGTCACTTATTTACAAGTGTCAGCAATGAAGTGTGGTTCCACCACAAATACAGATTAACTCATCACATCCCAAAGTGGAGCTCATTCTCTCTGTCCAGGGGTTGAAAGACAGTGAGGTAGACACAGAAGGTCTTTTAAGGCATGTGAGATAAGTGCTTTAATAAAATATATTGATTTGGAGGCATTAGCTCTGGAATTATTCCAATTTTCCTGGGAAATGGCAGTTTCCACATTAACCATTTCTAGACATTGAGCAAACCTTTATTCCACTGATAAGCTCTCTGTTTCCTATCCACAGAGCAACACAAAAACATGAAGAATGCATTTTTTTTTCTGCCTTGGATATTAGATTCTCCAGGACTTCCACCACCCCACAGAAATTATGCCCACACAGTATGAAAAATTTCAAACAATGGTAGTAACAGGGGGAGGGAAGGGGGGAAATGTGGGGTTTTTTTCTTTTTATTTTTCTAACTTGGTGTTCTTTTTTGTTTCCTAACTTGGTGTTAACTTAATGATATGTGACATTGCTATCAGTGCAGCGCAATAAAAATGAAATGGTACCCAATGTGCAGAGACACTATGGAAATTTCAAATGACAACAGCAACAACAAAAATTATACTTTCCCTTTCCTTTCCTATGCCCTTTGCATTAGAGTAAGGATATGTGACTTTGCTATCCATGCACTGCAATAAAAATTAAATTGGTGGCCAATGTGCCCAGACAGAGCCTTCAAATAAAACAAAAATAAAATTATACTCCTTTGCATCATGTAAAGGATACAGGAGGCGAGGCACAAATTTCACTTTGCTGCCACAACACAAATAATATGCAGGCTGAGAACCTATATTTCTTTCTCATCATGAGGGAGGGGGAAAAAATGTACTTTGGAACTTTTTTTTTTTTTTTAATTTCTCTTCATTTCATAAACACTAAAAAAGGAGGGGGGGAAGCCATGTTTTAAAACAGTTTCTTATATTAGAGTCATTGTGTTTATACATTTCCTAAATGAATGCTTTTTTGGTAACATGTTTGTGTCTAACATTACTCATATAAATAAAAATATACAGTCATTTTATGGGATAATAGGCAAACAGACATCTGCATGCAACATTTCCCTCATTAGATGTTATCATGTTAGCATATTTTTATGACTTTGCTAGAAAATACAATGTGCTGATTTGAAACCTTCTTAAATGTAACTTATTATGTATGTTAACGATCCAAATGCTTTAGTTATGCTTGGAGAATTGTTTAATAAAGGAGCAGTTAGCAGTGCTATAGAACAAGGTGGTGTGACCTGGAGGAATACGCTCAAACACATTGCAGGAGCAGAAGCAGCAGCTTCCTCATCTACAATCAGTGAGCTTCTGGTGGTCCACAACTCCTCCTTGGAGACCATGGGGAAGTTTTCTGGCTGTCCTCTTTTTGTAGTGACTAAACCACATTGCAAATGATTAGACTTGTATTAGGTGCCTCAAGCACTATTTTTCCTCTAAGTAGTTTTCATCATTAACACAAAGATGCACAAGTTTTATTCAAAACAGAATCATAGAATCATAGAATTGTTTTGGATGGATTACCAAGTCCAACCATTAACCCACACCAGAACAGGATGCCATGGAGGGGGTTGTGGAGTCTACCTCTCTGGAGATATTCAGGACCTCCCTGGATGCATTCCTGTATGATCTGCTCTAGGTGATCCTGCTCTGGCAGGGAGTTAGGACTGGATGAGTTTTTGAGGTCCCTGCCAGCCCCTAACATTCTGTGATTCTGTGTAATTCACCACTTAACCACATTCCTCTGCACCATCAGCGAAGTCACACCTCAAATTCTGGGTTCAGTTTTGGGACTCCCAATATGAGAAAGAAATTCAGGTGCTGGAGGGTGTCCATAGAAGAGTAATGAAGCTGTTGACAGTTCCAGAGAACAGGTCTTGTGAGAAGAGGCTGAGGGAACTGAGATTGTTCAGCCTGGAGAAAAGGAGGCTGAGGGGAGACCTCATTGCTCTCTACTACTTTCTGAAAGGAAGTTGGAGTGAGGTGGGGGTTTGTCTCTTCTATCAGGTGATAGAAGGAGAGGAAATGCCCTGAAATTGTGCCAGGGGAGGTTTAGGTTGGAGAATAGGAGAAATTTCTTTCATGCAAGAGTGGTCAGGCATTGGAACAGGCTGCCCAGGGAGGAGGTGGAGTCACCAACCTAGAGGTGTTCAAGAAATGAGTGGACATGCCACTTTGGGACATGGTTCAATGACCATGGTGGTCTTAGGTTGATAGTTGGACTCAATGATCTTAGAGCTGAAATGATTCTACAATTCTGTGATCCACACATTTTTTAAACCCCTCCAGGGACGATGATTCAACCACTGCTGTGGGCAGCCTGTTTCAGAGCTTGACAACACTTTCAGGGAGTAAATTCTTCCTCATATCCAGCTGAAACCTTCCTCTGGGGCAAACAGAGTCTTTCCTCTTGTTCTGTCTCTTGTCCCTTGGGAGAATAGACTGACCCTCATCTCACACCAACCTCCTTTCAGGGAGTTATAGAGATCCAGGTTTCCCCTCAGATTCCTTTTCTTCAGGTCCAACAACTCTAATTTCCTCAGCCACTCTTCACAAGACTTGTGCTCCAGACCCTTCACCATCTTTGTTGCCCTTCTTTAGTCATCCTCCAGCACCTCTTGGAGTGAGAAGTCCAAAACTGAACATGGCAGAATGCAGAGTTGTCCAAAAGACCCTTTTTTTTTTTTTTTTTTTTTTTTTTTTTCAGAAAATCTGGGCTATGCTTCAAAACTGTAACAGTGAATGAAAACCATTGGCCTGAAGGACTCAGAGTAAGGAACTCTTCCAATTCAATGGGAGGGCACCTCCTTTTCAAGCACTGCAAATGGTTTAACACAAGCACAACTGTCATGGTTAAAATCCCTCCTTGGAAAAAGGAGGAATGGATGGAGAGTTTAACCACTGGCAACAGCAGGCCAAGGAGCCAAGAGCACATGAGGAGATGAGGGTATCTGCTGGTTTCAATTACATAGTGATGAGTGCAGCCAAAAAAGCAAAAAGGAAAGGATCAGATGAGTTGATAATCTGACCACAAAAATGCACAAATGCTCCACCACTGTCCCATCACACTACAAAAGTACCAGGCAAGGCCAAGCTGTGGAGACCAGAAACTACCACTGAAGTGATTTGCATGTTGGTCAGTCTCAACTTCTCTGCTCTGAATGTATTTAAAATCTTCTCCATGATTTTAAGAAGAGAATGAATCCTCCAAACCATCAGTGCTTTCAGCTGGGTTTGATCAATTTGTTACATCCCTCCATGCCCAGGCTCTGAAAGATGAATACATGGTTGAGAAATTCTCTCTTCTAAAATATTTCTTAAATCCAACAACAAAAGAGTTTAATCAGAAAGTTACTCCCTTTTCAGGGATAGTTCTGCCACAGCTGTTTGGATAAAATGACTGGAAATCAGAGCTATAGTCATTTAAATAATCTGTTAAAAAGCTATTACGTTTCCCTAATGCTAGTCATTTTTAAATGGCTCTTGAGTTGATTCATGAACAATACATGAACAGTACATGATTCACATGGGCAATTTTTATTAACCACTTATCAAAAATAAAAAAGAAAAAAAGAAAAAAGTCAGACTGGGTGAAATCCATTGTACATTGCAGAATTTTCTAATTTTTTTTAATTATTATTATTATTATTACTATTTTTTAAACAGCATGCATTAAGATTCCACTTCTCATAGACTAAGGTTGACAAAGGAGTTGGTCCTGCTGCAGAAGATCAAGAAGCCAACAAAAGCTGAAAGATATTATATAGATAATTGTAAGGATCTTGCTGCAGTTCAAGTGCTTTTGAAGTTCTGTAATGACTTTTTGCTATCAGAAACTGCCAGGTTTAATTGAAGTCAAAGCTTGCTACTTAATCATGAGATCCATAAGTGTGTAAATATTAGTGCTGCTGCTAAGCAATGAATCGCCTTAGTGTTAATTGGGGGGTGGGGGGAATGTTTTGCAGTGCTTTCAGGGCATGGCATGCAGTGGGCTGTGCTGAGAGGTGCATTGGTGTATTTACAGGGAGTATCATGGAATTTCAGGGAAACTGGGAGCTTCTACTTTTAATTCCACCTCCAAATGCCTTAATTTGGGGATTAGGTAAATTATTTTCCCTCCATACAACCATTTCTCTCTTGTCCCAGCTACAACGTATGGATTAGATAAATCACTACCCATCTGTCTGGGATACTACAAGGACTGAAACTTTCACCATAATCTGAAATTTCACTTTATTTAAACTGCTCAATCATTCCTGTAGTTTGAAGTTGAGCATAAGGTGTAGTGTGTGAGCACTGAGGCAGTCACCTAGTGCTGGTGGCAAACCTGCTTCTGCTTCTTACACACAGCCATTGTGGGGATGACTTGAAAGGAAGAATGAGTGCTAATTGCCATTTTGAAACAAAGAATATATTGCTAGTTGAGCAACATAATCAAAATCCAAAGTATTGTTTCTGCTGTCTTACAGAAAAAAGTTGGATTATGCAATTCAGTGCTGAAGTGACTTAGATCTGCTTAAAGAGTTCTAAATTATGGTAAGCATTTAAACTGATAAGCAGAGATTTAATATGGGCCACAATAGGATTAATGAATAAATATCAGGGTCTTATGGTACCTATTTACAGCCACATTTAAAAGTAGAACCGGAGCTCTTCGTTATACTGGGGTTAGACTTCATACTGGACAGTAAGCCATGAAGAGAGGTCTCTACAGAGTGTGTTGAGGTGAAGAAGCCTTCAGACACCATTTTTCAGTTTTGCAGATCATCCAGTGAAAGTTCATTCACTTTTCAAAGCTTTGTGGAAACCTTAGCACACATTTTAACACATGGAACTCTTACTACTTTATTACCCACCATATTTACTACACACCTTAATGGCCTGAAGCTGGGTCAGGGGAGATTTAGATTGGATATTAAGAAAAACTTCTTAACTGAAAGAGTGATCGGGCACTGGAATAGGTTGCCCAGGGAGGTGGTGGAGTCACCATCCCTGGAGGTGTTCAAGAAATATGTGGACACACCACCTGGGGACGTGGTTTATCTGCCATGGTGGTTTTAGGTTGACAGTTGGAGTCTATGATCTTAGAGGCCTTTTCCAACCAAAAGAATTCCATGATTCTATACCCTGAGGAGGTGCCCTGGGGGTAACAAAAAACGTATGGTTAGCATCCTAGGCAAAGTGTATTTCTAGGACACATTAAATTTTAATGCATCCCAGTTGTAATT
Source organism: Indicator indicator (assembly GCF_027791375.1). Classification (NCBI taxonomy): domain Eukaryota; kingdom Metazoa; phylum Chordata; class Aves; order Piciformes; family Indicatoridae; genus Indicator; species Indicator indicator. Next base: position 542,460 of record NC_072053.1, on the reverse strand, counting down.
CATTTTGGGAAACGACACTTCTTTTATTGTTGAGTTACTCAGGCCCATAATCAGGTCCTTAATATGTTCAACAAAGCATTGGGATACATAAAATATCTTGCCAGATAATCCTCTTTGGAATCCACAGTTCAGTTATTAAGTATTCCTTTCACTAATCTCTGTAATCCTCTGTTGATATAGGTCAGTAAAACAGTGGCTAACCCCTGTATGATAAAACTAACTCTAGATTTTGCAATCATTCCTTTTATATTTTCTTTGTATTTTTTTTTCCTCAGTTAGTCCTGCTCCCAAAGGGATGTGACCAGCGTTACAGGAGCTGCTCATGGCACCTCCCAGAAACCACAGGGAAGATCTTGACACCAGCATGTCAACCACGAGTCAAGATCCATCAGCAAGCTCACACATCCTCAGAAAATTCATGCAAAAGTCAAGACCAGGATTATAAGCTGTTTGCTAACTGAGATGACATTAGCTCCCTAGCATTTGCAGCCAATGGATTAGCAATCAGTGTTAAATCTTCAGTACGCAATGAAAGTTAACAATGCTGGGCTTATATTGTCGTCCCCCCCCCAAAAAAAAAAATCATCAAGTCTGTTTTCTCCTTTTGATTACAGTTCATCTGAGGGAAGAACGTTACTGCATGGCTTTGAAAATGTTTTATGTGTCTTTGGCTGATAGAACACACAAAACGTTTGAATAGGCCCATTTATTTGAGCAGACGTATTAAATAATACTTTAAATGTGAACATGCATGTCATAAATTTTGTAGTCTCTTTAAAGACAGATAAATCTGTGTATTTAAAATAGTCTTTCTTCAAAGCCATCTTTTCCTTCTTTTTTTTTTCCCTTCCCAAACAGTCATAAAGGAAACTCTTGATTTGTGCTGCATGAACAATGCCAGAATCATCATTTTAATGTTATCCATATGGGCTTCTAATAATAGATAAGAGGCTACATTTGTATTGTATGTCTTAGAGACATTTAAAATCTTGATAAGGAAAGGCTGATTTCATTGGCCCCACAGTTAAAGGAAAGCAGACCCTAATTAAAAGAATTCTGTTCTGAATTAACTAGTTTGACATGTGCTAATTGACAGTTCCTGTGAAATGGTTCTAATTAAAGTCAATATGTCTTTTTCAATTAAAAGGAAATTAAGAATATACTAATATACATTAACAACTTAATCTGCCTTCAATATCCCATACATCAGCTGCTTTTTTTTTCTAATGTTATTGGAGAACCATCTGACATGCATCTTCTAATGTTTGGTTATGGTATCTCATTATTACTCAACAAGAACGCAGGCACTGGTGGATATCCCCCAGAGCAAGAAGAGAACCTGCCTGTTCTCCATGCATGCAACACCTTATCTCCTGCCTGATAAAAGGTGGAATCACCTTTCCAGACAGAAGGAGAAAAAAAAAATACTTTTCCCATGACCAGAAATCTCCTTATTAATGTCATGCTGGGGCAAGTATCGACAATCAGTCAGTGAACTCAAACTTCTAATAGAAGCCCTAGAAGCAACAATGTACTGCTGGGCTTCTTTGTCATTATTCGGCCCAAGGAAAGGCAGGGGATTGACTTTTGAGACTCATCTTTCATGCTCTGCTTTAGAAGGGAATGCAGGGCGGAGTTCTCTGGTGGGAATGCTTTTAATTGTGTATACAAGAGGAAAATAGAAAACATGCCTGCTTGGTAGAGCAGCGTTGAAAACCACCTCATTGTTGTTGCTGGAAGTGTGACGTGGCTGTTTATAGCCACAAAATTAAGTATTCAAATGTGCAGTTGACTTTTAGCTACCAATTCCAAGACTCTGCTGCTACTGACTTTAATAACTACAAGAGCTCCATTAAAAATATCAGTCCCCAGACCAATAAGATCATTGTCTTGGGTGCATGGTGAGCTGGACAGAAGATTAACATCTGATCATGAGGACTGTGCTATTGATTCTTCACAGCTTTTATTTTCTTGTTTGGGAAATGATAATGAAAAACTCAGCTGATACGTTTGGGAGAGAGTAGAGTCACTGAGAGAACAGGCAAAATAACTGACTTAAAAGGTAATTAGATAGTTGCTTTAAAAAAAAAACCCTGCCTCATATAGGCTGTTAAGAACACAATCTCACTTCTATTATAAATTTTGTATTTCAGGGAACACAACTTCAGCAATGAATATTCACTCTGCTGAATTTATCATAAAGAGAATATATTATCTAGCCAGATTTTACCAAAGTTTGGCTTTCCTCCAGCAGACAATAACATTCTTATTTTTTTAATATAACAAAAATATCTTGCTTTATTTTTTCTTTCAATAAGATGAAAATTCAATAAATAATAGTTGACTTTTACCTGTGATGATGACATGAGGCAAATTAAGTGACAGAGAACAGAATTTTATACCTCCAAAAACTGAACCAAAGGCTTATTCAGAATGCACTTAAACTTCAGAAACTATATAAAATGCACTGGAAAGATTTGGGAGTTGGAGTGAGGTGTTATTTTTTTACCTCTTTTTTATTTTAAGTTGTTATCTTTCCTGTTGAAACTTATATTCATTGCAGGAAGCAGCTAATATCTGAAATATTTCATGCCATTCAAATAGAAATCACCACGTTGTGTATTATGGTCTGGTTCTGTTTAGCAGGAAGCCAGATTTTCAGGACTCCATGACCAGATTTCATATAGGCATCTACTTAATCTTTGCAAATGTCAATGGAAGATTTGAAATTTTGTCCCAAAGCATCTACAAAGCAGCTCACAATGACTCATCTTGAAGATAAAACTAGCTTTCTCCTGCAGCCATCTTAAAAACAACACAAAATTCTGGATTTAGCAAGATACTTGGGCCAAACATCTTGATTCCTAGGCTAGATGAAGATTTCCAGTGAGTTATTATTAATGAGACCAAGGACTTCAAGTTTTCTACCTAGCTGCCCTTGCTTGTGCTGGGTCCCAGTGACTGTGGAGATGGTCAGAGAGCTGGAGCACATCTCTACAAGGACAGGCTGTGAGAGCTGGGGCTGTTCAGCCTGGAGAAGAGATTGCTACAGGGAGACCTTAGAGAAGCCTTACAGTACCTGAAGGAAGTCTAAAGGAATGTTAGGGAGGGACTTTTTACCAGGGCTTGTAGCATCAGTGTGAGGAGGAATGGATTGAAACTGGATGAGGGGATATTTAGACTGAGTTATTAGAAAGAAATTCTTTACAGTGAGTATGGTGAGGCAGTTGAACAGGTTGCCCAGGGAGGCTGTGGATGCCCCCTCCATGAAGGTGTTCAAGGCCAGGTTGGATGAAGTCTTGAGCAACCTGGGCTGGTGGGAGGTGTCCTTGCCTGTGGCAGCAGCATTGGAACTAGATGATATTCAAGGTCCCTTCCAGCCCAAAACATTCTATGTCTCTATGATTCTAAAGGAGTGTTTTAAAGGGGAAAGCAACTCAGAAGACCTGAAATAAAGGAACATCTGAGACACAGACCTTGAATTGTGTCTGGTTACCAAATGGAGTCAAACACCCAACTCCTCTTGAAGGATAAAGGGTCTAATCTGTTATTTTTGTATAAAAACTCTACTTGACCAAACCAGGTGCTAAGTTAATCAGGTCCTAGAGGCATCCATGTCCTGAGGAAAAATACTCGTTTATTGTCCAGGGTTGTCCAGGGAGGTGGTTGAGGCCCCATCCCAGAAGGTGTTTAAGGCCAGGCTGGATGAGACTCTGGCTAGCCTGATGTAGTGTGAGGTGTCCCTGGCCATGGCAGGGGGGTTGGAACTAGATGATCTATGGTTTACAACAGCAACTAAAACCATATTTTAATTTTTTTTCTTTTACTTTGTAGACAAAAATCTCCCACAGCAAACTAAACTGGACTCTTTGATGCTGTATCTCTGTAACCATTGTAATATATTTTAATATCTCATTATCTCAGCTGGGGACAGTATTGTGACTCACAGAAACCAGTCTTTTCTCAGTGGAGGATTTTTAACCATTGCTTCATTGTGGTGCTTGTGCAGATGCACCACTGAAGTAGGATGTTAAACGTGTCTCAAAATTAGTAAATAAACAGACCTCAGGTGGGGGACAGCAGAAATTCTGAGTACTTGTATTCATTAAAATTCCATGGTACTTTGCACAAGAGGAATGTTAATCCCAGAGCCTAAACTGAGAACAGTTATCCCTCAGACTCTAAAAATGTGCTTTAAAGAGAGTAAGGCTACTTCCATGGTTTAGTTTATGGACCTAGGTGAAGGCAGCTGAGCAGTTTTCTGCCTGTCTGAAAGAAATGCTGCTTGTTTTTCCACTGGCTGTATTATTCTTTATTCTCTCACCTCCTTTTTCTGTGGCTTTGCTGTAAACTGCCAGGAACTTATTTCATATATTCCACATTTCAGCTGCATTTCATGCAAAAGTGAGAGGACAAGGACGATGGTATGTGATGCACTCAGAAAATTATTTTCCTCTTATTCCCCTTGCTAAGCTTCTTCCAATATTTCATCTCCTTGGTCTAAAAGTGAGGAGAAAAGGGGAAAGAAGATGGAGCATAATTTTAAAAACAGTTGGCTTGAATCTGAAAACACTTCTGAATGAGTTTCACTTGACTCATAAAAGTAGTCATTGCTTTTGAAAAAACCACCTTTTGCTGGAACATGTCAGTGCAGTGAAATACAGTATGTGTAAGGATGTGTAAGAATTTTCTTCCCGTGATGCAAACATCTACAGTGAGGTCAGTGCTGGTAGCTCCGGAGCACTCCTTGCTCACATAAGTACTCCCAAAAGCCACAGAGGCTGGTAGAGAGAGAAACTCCCTGTCCAGACAAAAATCCCTGCATTAGTTAAATACTTTGTTATTAAATAAACAACATCAGGGAAGAAGAGAAAAATAAAAAAAAACTTGTGAATTACCATCCTGTGTATGAAGGTCTAGGCTGTTCTTGGTGGAGTTTGATGACCATGAAAATCAAAACCGCAATAGGACCCAAAAAAACCCAGAACAAACATGAAACAAAGCCTGTTCCTACGAACCTTCCAGAATGCAGCTATCTTTGTGTTTGTGTAAGTAATTAGTGAAGCAGCCTTTCTGTTTATATCCACCCTAGCTAGATAGGAGCTGTTTGTGTGGGGAAGGAACTGCTGTGTTCTTGGTGCCAGCCAAGCACATCCTATGAATGCTAGAGTCCAAGAAAAAATTTGTCTTGGCAACACGTCTGATCGAGAAACCAGCATGTGGGACACGGGATGCTGTGGTCCATGAAAAAACCTCTGGTTAGCAAGTTTTTTTTCCTTGACCATCTGTCCTTCTTACCACTTTTCCTTCTTCTTCTTCCCTCCCCTTCCACAGCTCTTGCTGTATGTAGTCACATTTTCCTAGCTGTGAATGCTGTGCAAGTCATACATCTTCTTAATCTATACATTATGGAAAGTGTTTGTTTTTGCTGTTAGAACAGATAAACATATTTTCAGCATGGATTTGCTCATGAGCTGAAAAACAAAGTCATGTGGGGTGGTTTTAATATCTTGTTGGCTTTACTATTGAGAACATTTGGCCCCAGGCAACCTTCATTTACATACCAGGCCCCACATCTTTTCTATTATTGTTAATTGAATATTCACATTTCAGTGTTCCTGATCCTGACCCCTTATTTGTTTCAAGCAATCTTTTGCGCTCGATGGTATTAATTATATTGGCATTATTATTAGTACCATCATGCAAATAACTAATTTTTTTAAGTCATCCCCTACAATGATAGCGAAAATGACTTAAAATTGATGAAGTCTCTGTCCCAACTTGCTTCATACAGACAGGTGGACTAGTGCAGAAAACAACCATGGCTAAAGAGATGTAGCAGTTTCCATTTTAATCTCCTATATTTTGTAGAATTACAGAATGATCAAATCATAGAATGGTTTGGGTTGGAAGGGACCTTAGAGATCATGGGCAGTGACATCTTCCACTAGACCAGATTGCTCAAGGCTTTAATCAACATGGCCTTGGTTTAAGTATTCCAACTGAACCACAACAACAGTTTCATCCAAAACAACTAGCTGAAGATAACTGAAATTTGGAATGGAGTAACTTTCCAAGAATATTTCCTTCCACTATGACAGAGAAATCTAATTCTAACTGTGTCTCGATTCAGATTTTGACAGCTGTATTCAGATGATACTGAGTGCACAGCCAGGGAAAACTGGGCTGAACATGTGCACAAGTGAGGCAGCTGGCAAATGGGAAATGAGAAGTGGAAACAGGTAAAGACTGTGCCTGTCCTGACTATCCTCTGAAATGTGCTTGAAGGATTGGAAGAGCTTCTTGTAAATCCAGCAAGGAGCGGTCCCACTGAGATGCCCCTCAAAGTGTTCAGTAGCTCCTCATAGGCATCAAAATGACCAGCCAAAATTAGGAAATGGATTGGATCCATGATACCTGAAGACACAGTTTATTTAACCTCAGTTAAATAAACCACAGTTTATTTATTGCAATTTCATGGGCAGCAATGTGACGTTTCGTGAGTCAAGGAGATGCAGAAAGGATTCATAGAATCACAGAAAGCCAGGTTGGAAGGGTATTCAAGAGCCATCCAGTCCAACCTTTCTAGGATTCAGTTCTGTACAGATTTAGACAGATGTCACACCAGCACTACTTTATTGAATCATAGAATCATTTAGTTTGGAAGACACCTTTGAGATCTTCAATTCCAACCATAAATCTAACATTGCCAAGCCTACACTAAGCCATGTCCTCCAGCACCACATCTGCACAGCTGATAAATGACTGCAGGGATATTTCAACCACTGCCCTGGACAGACTGTTCTTCATGTCCAACCTAAACCTCTCCTGGGAAAACTTGAGGCCATGGCCTCTTGTTCTGTTCCTTGGGAGAATAGATCAACCCCCTCTGACTCCAACTCCATTTCATGGAGTTGTGGAGAGCCAGAAGGTGTCCCCTCAGCCTCCTTTTCTTCAGAATAAACAACCCCAGTTCCCACAGCTACTTCTCACAGACCTGGTCTCCAGAGCCTTCACAAGGATTGTTGCCCTTCATCTCTAGACACTCTCCAGCACCTCTACTTCTTTCTTGTAGTGAGCATCCCAAAAATGAGCATAATATCAAAGGGGACTATATCACACCAGCATTACTTTACAAGCCAAGACACTCTGAAGGCCCAAAGCAAAGGTTTTCTTCAAGGTCCACCACCATTTTTGCTTGCACTCAAGGAAGATCTATCCAAAAACTGAAGCCATAGATATGTATGGACTTCATAACGCTTTACGTAACAGCTGGTGACCCACAAAGCTTGCACTGGTGTCCATGGTCTTGAAAATAATGGTCAGCTAAAGGTGCTAAAGGTCCTCTCATGTCTGATACAACAGAATGCATTCATTCATGGCAAGCCCCAGTCTTCCTCCTTGTCACGCATGCCTGATTGTCATACTGATGCACACTGAGGCAACAGGGTTCGAGTAGGTGCATCCATCTATCTGTGTGCCATACATTAAAAGAGTGGGATGTCTGATCCATCTGTGAAGGGAGAACATGAAGAAGTGCTGCTGAGATTGGTGAATGAGCCAGGCAGAGCCCGGTAACAGTATATTAAAAGTACCCTGTAGAGAGTACTTGTGCTTCTGGTCACAGGTGACACTAAAACTGGCAGCAATGAAAGCAGGCTGCCACTGCATAACTCTCTCAAACGTGCAGGTACCCTTGTTCCACCCTCACAGACATTGCACCTCTAACAGACAGGCAAATTCAACTTCTGTTCTGGGCACTGGAACAGGCTGCCCAGGGATGTGATAGAGTCATCACCCCTGGAGGCATTTAAAAGACATTTGGATGAGGTGCTAAGGGATGTGGACTAACACCCGTGCACATGGAGATGCCAGGTTATGGTTGGACTCCATGATCTTAAGGTCTTTCCCAACTGGGTGATTCTACAATTCTATGTACCCAGGACACCCAGAGGAGAAAACCTGTTGGTATCTGGGAGGGGCAAAAATAGGCAGTAGATTTCAGGCACTCTCAGTCTGCTTGGGAAGTTGATGGGAAAGTTTGCACAGACTTCAAAGGGTGTTGGGTCGGCACTCAACATCTTGCAAGAGCAGATCTCTGCACAATACAAGATCAGGAACAGCCTCTAAGTACAAAGATGCCCAGCTCTAAATCTAGAGATCTCATCTCCAGCATCAAAGGGTAGCTGGTTTTTGAGGTCACATCCATCTTTTCGTGAACTAAGCAGCTTCACAGAAACACATTATTTCTGAAACCAGGCACCTAACTCCTATGGCAGGACATATACAAGCAAGTTTGAAAACTTCACTATCAGGCAGCAAACACAAAGGAAATCAAGCATGCAGGAATTGAGGGGGAGGAATGGGTGTCCTGAGGAGAAAGTCCTCTAGTGTGAGGGTGCTGGAGCACTGGAGCAGGCTGCACAGAGACGTTGTGGAGTCTCCTTCTCTGGAGAGATTCCAAAATCACCTGAACGTTGTGATCCTGAGGAAGCTATTGCGGGTGACCCTGCTTTAGCAACAGCATTGCACCAGATGATCTCTAGAAGTCTATTCCAACCCCTGCCATGCTGCGATTCTGTGTGGTTCTGTGATTTCCATTATGCTGGTGTAATCCACCTCAGCTACACCAAATACTGCTTGTTCTCTAACCTCTCCGTGGTATTTGTCTGCCCTCTTAAAAACCATGGGAATACTGTAAGAACAGTATGTTTTTTAGTGGAGAAGCACCACACATCTACAAAGCTTAAAGTCAATATAATCTCAAAGACACCAGATTAAAATATTGCAGTGGGGCTTCGTCATGTTCTTCTTTGGATAGCTGAGTTAACTGTTATGGCCTTGATCCATGAAATGCCTTCCCAAGCCAAAAAAAGCAGCCCACTGACATCAGTTAAGTGTGCGTCTGTCTATGCACAGATCAGATTGCCAGACTGGAGCCCTGAAGTGGTCTTAAAACAAGCCTAGATGATGGGCTTACATGAGACTTCTTCCTCAGCCCAGTGAAAAATCAGTGGGGCTGTTGGATGGAATGAAAAATTATTCACATCTGAGAACAGGGAATTTCCAGTCCGACCTTTCACGTTCCACACAGTTTGTGTGTACACCTATTGGAAATGCAATGTAATTTTATATTTTATAGTTTGAATCATATAGAATCAGCATAATTTATGCAGGATCCCACATGCCTGTTAAGTAGTCAAATGCTTTTCATGAGGAGAAAGCGTCTACAAAGACAGATCTGAGATATCTATATGTGTATGCGTGCAACGAGCAGATCAAATTTACTGAGAATAACTTACTGGGAAGAAACTCTTCTAGCTGTGACATTTTACACCAGTTTTCAGAACACAGGAGGACATTTTTTCTACATATCAATAATTAAGAGGGTTTTTTGAAATTCATTTCATTCCTCTTCCTGGTTTTGGTTTTGTTTTGGTTTTGCTTTTGTCCATAAACACAAAATTGCAGCTTGCTGGGATGATGGGGAAACATCATCCATGATGTCATTAAACAAGTCCAAGTGCCAGGTGGTGCACTTTGGCCACAACAACCCCATGCTGCACTACAGGCTGGGGTCAGAATGTCTGGAAAGAGCCAAACAGAAAGGGACCTGGGGATACTGATTGACAGCAGCTGAACATGAGCCAGCAGTGTGCCCAAGAAGGCCATTAGCATCCTGGCCTGCATCATGCATAGTGTGACCAGCAGGAGCAGGGAAGTCATTGTGCCCCTGTACTCAGCACTGGTTAGGCCACACCTTGAGTACTGTGTCCACTTCTGGGCTCCGCAATTTAAGGACATTGAGATACTTGAATGTGTCCAGAGAAGGGCAATGAGGCTGAGGAGAGGTCTCAAACACAAGCCCTACGAAGAGAGGCTGAGGGAGCTGGGATTGTTTAGCCTGGAGAAGAGGAGGCTCAGGGCAGACCTCATTGCTCTCTACAACTGCCTGAAGGGAGTTTGTAGCCAGGAGGGTGTTGGTCTCTTCTCCCAGGCAGCCAGCACCAGAACAAGAGGACACAGTCTCAAGCTGTGCCAGGGGAGGTTTAGGCTGGAGGTGAGGAGAGAGTTCTTCACAGAGAGAGTGGTTGGCCATTGGAATGTGCTGCCCAGGGAGGTGGTGGAGTCACCATCCCTGGAGGTGTTCAAGAGGGGATTGGACGTGGCACTTGATGACATGGTTTAGTCGTCATGAAGTCTTGGGTGACAGGTTGGACTTGATGATCCTTGAGGTCTTTTCCAACCTTATTGATTCTGTGATTCTGTTTCTAAAAGGCCAAGCTTAGCGTGTAAAATGACACAGGAGCATGCAGAGAAGTGACGGTTGAGAACCTACAGCCAGAGGAATGTGTGTTGGGAATGCTGGATCAGGAACCAGTCTGAGTTGCAACACACATGTTGTGGTGTGTTTGTTTAGGTTGGTGTGTGAAAGAGGAACCCTCCCAGCCCTTCCATCACCATGGCTGTGATTAGAACATCACCTGTCTGAGATGCAGCACAAAAGTGTGCCCAGTCTGCAGGCAGCTGCAAACCTTTCATCTAGCTGATTTGCAGGCTGAGGGGACACACATCCCTGTTTTCAAGGTGCAGGTGAAAGATCATGCTCTGGCAATTTAAACTGGAATGAAAACCAAGACCTTTCTCTGTGTTTATATTATAGCTTCCTCCTTATTGCAGAATCACAGAATCCCTGCACAGTAGGGGTCAGAAGGCACCTCTGGAGATCATCTATTCCCACCTACCTGCTAAAGCAGGGTCACCCACAGCAGCTTGTGCAGGGTCATAACGTCCAGCTGGCTTTGGAATCTCTCAAGAGAATAAGACTCCACAATCTCTCTGGACAGCCTGCTCCCGTGCTCTGGCACCCTCACCACACAACATTTTTCTCTCCCTGTTCAGGTGGAACTTCCTGCGTGCCAGTTTGTATCCACTGCCCCTTGTCCTGTGGCTGGACACCACTGAAAGGAGTCTTGTCCCATCCTATTGACCATTGTTGTTATCTCTTTACACAAGTGACATCTCCCAAACCTGGGATAGTCACCATGGCAAAGTCCTGTTTCTCACCACTGTAGAGGGTACATGCTTGCATGTTTTGTGCTTGTTTCTTGATAAAAGACCTATTTATTTGCCCATGTGTTTGAAGTGTCCATTCATACACTCAAGTCAGAGCCAATGTACATTTATGGACGAGATGTAAAACCCACTCAACGTTGTCCGTGGAAAATATCTGCAGATTTTAATTAAACTAATGCATTACAACAAGGGTTGGAGCCAAAATCTTTTAAAGAGTAGTGAAAAAAAAATAAAAAGAGAGAGAAGCATACAGAAGAGCTATAGCCTAACAAATTAAAATGTCCTAAGAGCCCATATCCAAAATAGATGCATGAGAAACTGCATTAGTAGAGCCCAAATTGTATGTGGGGAAGAAAGTACTCAGGGTTTCTGAAGAACAACGTTATCAATCCTTTGCCAAAGTGTTGTCTGCAAATATCTCTATTTATTTTATGTACCTTCTTTTTGGCATGGCATAATTTGCACAAGTTATCCTGGCAAGCAAGATACCAAAAAGAAAATGAAAGGGGGGAAAGCTGAAGAAATCATACTGATCGCAACTGATTTTTGAGATATGCACCAAAGAAAATGGCAAAGTAGGAAGGAGAGCACAATGTTTTCAGTGCTAGAATATAGATGCATGTGAAGTGTACATTATTATTACAGAGAGTCTTGTGATCCTTCTCTGTGTTTCTCTTTGCAGCCATAAGATGAGGGGGTGATCACCAGTGGGAAATGAACAGTCACTGCAGTATCAGATTGGGCTGGAATCTGTCATGCTTGGAAACCAGTGTGAATAGCGTGGTCTTACACCCAGAATAAGAAAGGAACATTAAAGTTCTGATTGGGTAAAATGATCCCCAGATAAGAATAAAACAAGATCACTTAGTTCTTGGCATGTATTTAAAAGTATTTTGGCACTTCACATAGCTTAAGGTTATATATTCTTTTAAAATTTTACTGTTGTCTTTTTGCTTGGTTACTTTTTATTTTAAAAAAAGTTAAAAATATAGCTGGATAATTGTGAATTTCTCAGAACTCTTTCTAAATATGCAGTGACATATTGGTGGTAATTTACAGTAAATCTAGTTCACAGTCTCACAGTATATCAGAGGTTGGAAGGGACCTCAAGAGATCATCAGGTCCAACCCCCCTGCCAGAGCAGCATCACTTAGGGCAGTCCACACAGGAATGCATCTAGGTGGGGTTTGAAAATCTCTAGAGAAGGAGACTCCACAAGGCCCCTAGGGAGCCTGTTCCAGGGCTCTGTCACCCTCACTGTAAAGAAGTTTCTCCTCATGTTGAGGTGAAATCTTCTGTGCTCTAGTTTGAACCCATTGTTCCTTGTCCTATCACTGTGTACCACCAAAAAGAGCCTGGCCCCCTCCTCCTGGCACTCACCCCTCACATATTTATAGACATTGATCAGATCCCCTCTCAGTCTTCTCTTCTCCAGACTAAACAGCCCCAGGGATCTCAGTCTCTCTTCATAGGAGAGATGTTCAAGTCCCCTGAGCATCCTCATGGCTCTAGTCTTAACAGAGCTATGGTCCTCAGGAAAAAAGTCCTCTGTTATGTCACTCTGATGGAGGGGAGATAACCCTTTCCAGATTTCACCACACACTAGCAAGCCCAAGGACAACTTATTTTAGGTCAATGCATTAAATATCTTTTTACTGATACCAGTTTTGAGCTCAAATAATATTTGTTAGTATGGGGAGAGGTTGTAATAATCTAATCTAGAAAAATAATTATGCTTGATTGAGGTGCATCTCTTCCAAAAGAGGTTAATGATACATTCCCTTTCCCACCTCCAACCCACCCCCACCTCCCCACCCCCTCAAAGTGAAAAATTATTAAGTCAATTAATCAAAGTAGAAGAAGGGGTCACCTTGACATGCACTTTTCTATGAGCCCTGTTGATGCCAACAGCTGCATAGAGTAACTGCAGACCACCAGCCCATCCACAGGGCAGGTCAGAGATGAGCATTTTACCCTAAATTTGTTGTTGGAGTGATCAATTGGTCTTTGTGATCTTGTCACACACTGGAGTTTCTAGTGAGGGCTAACCTTTCTTGTAAGGAAACCATCGTTTTAACAACAATAGTTGAACATTTACCTCTTTGCAAGCCTTTTGTGGCCATATTGATCTGAGGCTTTCATGACCTTACCTGCTTGAGGCAAAGGACAGTGATGTCCAAATGAAGAAATTTGCAAATTTTATTTTTAAATCTTCTGCACTTGCATCAAAGCAAAGATTGCAATTGGCACCAGTCAACAAGGTCATAATTCCACCTGGTCTCCAAGCTGGTAAAGTCTGGGTTTGATGGATAGACCATTCAGTGGATAAAGAACTGGCTTGATGGCTGCACCCAAAGAGTGGCTGTCAATGGCTCCATGTCCCAGTGGAGGCCAGGGACAAGCAGAGTCCCTCAGGGATCAGCCCTGGGACCAGGCTTGTTCAATATCTTTGTTGGCGGCATGGACAGAGGCATTGAGTGCACCCTCAGCAAGTTTGCTGATGACACCAAGCTGTGTGTGGTGCAGCAGACACCCTGAAGAGAAGGGATTCATCCAGAAGGATCTGGACAAGCTTCAGAGTTGGGCCCAAGACAGCCTCCTGAAGTTCAACAAGACCAAGTGCAAGGTCTTGAATCTGGGTCGAGGAAATCCCAAGCCCCAATATAGGCTGGGCAGGGACTGGCTTGAGAGCAGCCCTGAAGAAAATGACTTGGGATTGCTGGTGGATGAGAAGCTCAACATGAGCCACCAGTGAGCACTTGCAGCCCAAAAAGCCAACCAGAGCCTGGGCTGCATCGGGAGAAGTGCGGCCAGCAGGTCAAGGGAGGTGATTCTCCCCCTCTGCTCCGCCCTGGTGAGACCCCACCTGGAGCTCTGTGTCCAGTTCTGGAGCCTCTATTACAGAAGGATCTGGAAGTGCTGGAACATGTCCAGAGAAGGGCCACCAGGATGAGCAGAGGGCTGGAGCTCTTCTCCCATGGAGACAGACTGAGAGAGTTGAAGATGTTCAGTCTGGAGAAGAGAAAGCTCCCAGGAGACCTTCTTGTGGCCTTCCGGTATCTGAAGGGGGCTCCAAGAAAGCTGGGGAGGGACTTTTTAGGATGTCAGGTAGTGATAGGACCAGAGGGAATGGAATAAAACTAGAAGTGGGGAGATTCAGATTGGATGTTAGGAAGAAATTCTTCCCCATGAGGGTGGTGAGACACTGGAACAGATTGTCCAGGGCGGTGGTGGAAGCCTCATCCCAGGAGGTTTGTGCAGCCAGGTTGGATGTGATTCTGAGCAACCTGATCTAGCATGAGGTGTCCCTGCCCATGGAAGGGAACTAGGTGATCCTTGAGGAGCCTTCCAACCCTAATAATTCTATGATTCTATGATTTACCTTTATTGACCCTTCCAGTGTTGCATAACCTTGATTTGCAGAAATAATTAAACTCACTTCCCGCCACCCCCCACCCCCAATGTGTGTGCATTTGTTAAATTGTAGTATGTACATTATTTACATGCATTTATTAACCACAAACCAGGAAGCAAAGAGAAGGGAGAGAGGTTCCCAGTTTGCCTAGTATCTCTCCTTAGCATTCTTAGTATACCTAGTCCAGTGCTCTGGCAGAATTTCTAAGGGTTTTCAGGAATGCAGGATCAAGATGTTACCTGCAGCCTGGGGCCTCGTACAGTGTCTCTCAGCTACTGTCATACATGAAATGATATCACAGCCTTTGAAACTTTCTCATGTCTTTGGAGAGATGCATAGGTTCTACCATAAAATGTTATAAAACTTATCTTTATATGACAGGGACTTTGTTTTATACTCCTCATAGAAATATCTAGCTGTAAAAAAAACGTGTGGGACTCAACTCACCCACCTTTAACTGCCTAAAATTTACTTCCTCTCATCTAGAAGTGTTTATTTCCCTCCATGGATATAAAAGGGCAGGGAACAAAGAGACACAGCAGAGCTGGTGTCTTGATGATTCTATGATTCTATGATTTCAGGTTGAGTACCCAACCACCTCCTCTTTGAAAGAGGCTTCTCCATCTGGGCAGGCTTCTCCACCACAGTGTATTGTAGATAGATGTCTTGGCTTCTCTCATTGCCATTTTGAATGGTTCCTTTTTTCCAAAGATTTCATGTGTAGAAGACTTAGAAATAGAGAGTGGTTTGGGGGATTTAAGACAAGGGATGATCCAACATTTTATTCCATTTAGCCTGGAAAAGACCTTTAACGTGACACTCTCTCAAGTCCACTGCTAAACCATGTCCCTCAGCACCACATCTACAGGTCTTTTAAATACGTCCTTCAGGGATGATAACTCCACCACTGTCCTGGACAGACTGTTCCAGTGAATAAATTTTTCCTCGTGCCTAACCTAAACCTCCCCTGAGGAAACTTGAGGCTGTTTCCTCTTGTCTTGTCACTGTTTATTTAGGAGAAGAGACCAATTCCCACCTGGCTCCAACCTCCTTTCAGGGAGTTGCAAGAGACAGAAGGTCTCCCCTCAGCCTCCTTTCCTCCAGGCTGAACAATTCCACTTCCCAGAACTCTCACCGCAAGACTTGTTCTCCAGACACTTCACCAGCTTAGCTGACCTTCTCTGGATGGACAGACTCCAGCAACAAAACATCCTTCTTCTAAGGAGGGGCCCAAAACTGAACCCAGTACTCAGGCTGTGGCCTCACCACTGTCGAGTACAGTGATTTGTGTCATGAAAAGGATGGAGGGAGTGAAGGTCATCATGGAGGAAATCATGCTGCACATCACAGAGCAAGGCTTCCATCCTTGTGCAAGAAAGATTAAATCTGCCATACAGTCTCACATCTTAACTATTTGATTACTATGAGAGGGTGGACTAATGGCAACCTTTGTTTATTCTCTCAGCATCTACAAGACCACTTTGGAAACCAAAGTGAGCAAGTTTCATCTAGTCTGTTGTTCAACAGCTGTGTCATCCCAAGCCGTTCATTTCTGTCATACACAAACCAACCAAACTGCTGCCATTGCATGGAGGCCACACATAAATTATATTCTCCACTCCCAGCATCAAGGTTGAAAAAATTATTTCACTCTTTCTGGGTGGAAAAAGGGGGAAAAAATCAACATTCATTAAAAACATATCTGCTGAAAGTTACCCAGTTACAGATACCCTCCTCAATATCTTTCTTTACTCATGAATGTTTTAGAAGCAGAACCAGATGCTTGAAAAAGTCTGTGGGGATAAAATATATATAAAGTAACCTAATTTTACAGTGTCTGGGGAAATCCTTAGCCCTGAGTTGATGCCTGTCTCTGCTTTGCTGCAACTCAGATCTGTACATGTCTCACCAAAGCTGACATCCAACCCTGTGTCTCCAAAAATGCACGAAGCTGTCTTCCATGTTGATGTTGTTTTATAACTGACTCAGGGATTAGGACTGATCCCCTGATGGTTTTTGGGTGAATGACTGAACTACTGGTTTATGCAAAGCTTGGCTCTATTCCCAAGACACCCCACCCTGACTAGTTCCCTCTCACTTTCTGCCCCAGCTCATAAAAATATTCTCTAAGAGAAATTAAACCAGTCTGGGACGAGATGGATAAGCCACCCAGAAAGCTGATGGCAAGCTTTGGCACCCAGGACCTGCTCACACCTCTTACTCCCACAGAGAAGTTGCCAAATTGCTCACGTGGGTGAGGATTTGGTCCATTTACAGAACAATTTCCTGAAATTCTCATACTGAAGACCTTTAATCAGTTGGATGCACTGAAGTGTAGGTTAATAAAGGCAGATAGATGAAGAGCCAGGCTGTAAATCAATGGCACAGTTGGAGAGTCAGTAATCTTATCAATACTCATCAATATCTAAAGAGTGATTGTCAAGAGGATGGGGCCGGATGCTTCTCAGTGGTGCCCAGTGACAGGAGAAAGGGCAATGACCACAAACTGGAACCTGTGAGGGTGCTGGAGCAGGCTGCCCACAGAGTTTGTGGAGTCTCCTTCTCTTGAGAGATTACAAACCTTCCTGACCATTATGTTCCTGGGCAAGCTGCTGTGGCTGCCCCTGCTTTAGCACAGCAGGGTTGGACTAGAAGATCTCCAGAGATCTCTTCCCATTCCCACCATGCTGGGATTCTGTGTGAGTAATCATTCTCACAGGAATATTGGCCACCTCAGCTGGTGGTGTACACCAGCAGGGAGATTCACCCTGGGTGCTCATCTAGAAGTAGATCACAGAATCAACCACGTTGGAAAAGACCTCAGAGATCATCAAGTCCAACGTACTACCTAATACCTAACACCTCCTGACAAATAAACCGTAGCTCCAAGTGCCACATCCAAGCTTTTTTTGAACACCTTCAGGGATGGTGACTCCACCACCTCTCTGGGCAGCACATTCCCTGGCCAGTTACGCTTTCTGTGAAGAACTTTCTCCTCACCTCAAGCCTAAACCTCCCCTGGCGCAGCTTAAGACTGTGTCCTCTTGTTCTGGTGCTGGTTGCCTGGGAGAAGAGACCAACCCCCACCTGGCTACAACCTCCCTTCAGGTAGTTGTAGACAGCAATGAGGTCTGCCCTGAGCCTCCTCTTCTCCAGGCTGAACACCCCCAGCTCTTTCAACCTCTCCTCACAAAGCTGTGCTCCAGACGTCTCCCCAGACTTTTTTTCCCTTCCCTGGACACATTCAAGTATCTCAATGTCCTTCTTAAATTGAGGAGCCCAGAACTGGACATAGTACTCAAGATGTGGTCTAACCCGTGCTAAGTATAGGGGAAGAATGACTTCCCTGCTCCTGCTGGCCACACCATTCCTGATCCAGGCCAGGATGCCATTGGCCTTCTTGGCCACCTGGGCACACTGCTGACTCCTGTTCAGCTGTTGTCAACCAATCTCTGTGTGAAAAGAGGGGAGAAGTGGGGAAAGGTTGTTTCTCTGCAGTCCCACAGATTGCTTAGGGGGACAACTTTGGAAAGTGTCCTGTCAAAATCAAGCCCTACATCCCCAGCAACAAAGCACATCTAACTGGATGTATGAGAAGCTCCTCCTTGCTCCATTCAGGAATGAGAAAAAAAATATTTTCTTTTTCTCATCTAGGGAAAATGCAAAGAAAGATAGAGTTTAGGTAGCTAACATTTAAGAAAACCATAAAGGATCAGAAACTATTAGCTTGAAACTTTCCTCCTCACCATGGTGGATCATATTTATATGCCTTTTCCTTTTTTTCTTCAGATTAGTCAGTGCAGCACTTCCATTGATAAAATTAATAAACACCACCCAAGCCAAGAGACAACTTGAGGGCAAACAGCAGAACTTGGGTTTTCTTCTCATGAGCTTGCAGAGGACTGCTTGCTGTCATTGGGGTGTCATTTGGCTTTTTTGGTGTCCAGCCAGGGACACTAGGGGCATTACTAACAAGCCCTAGTCACACAGATGCCTCTGAAACATAAACAGTTTATGCTTCCAGCATTGCTGGTTTCAGGAGAAGCTTGTTAATGCTTTTATTCATCATGCCCTTCAGGCCAAAGGATAAATGTACAGTTGTTTATAGTAAAAGTCAATCTCTGTCCACAATAGCTGGTATTTCACACACATACACAACACAGTTCAATTCTAAGCTCAGTAACACCAACAGCAAAGTTAATTTTGGAAGCAATCCAAGAGTTTCAAGCTTAGTTTCCTCATTCACTTCATTCTATTCAACTCATCCACAGCACAACCCTACTGACTGTAAGAGGACTTTAAAAAGGAGTAGAACATCTCTGTGGGGAGAAACTGAGGGAGGTGGGTCTCTTTCTCCTGGAGAAGAGGAGTCTGAGGGGTGACCTCATTCATGTTCATAAAGATGTGAAGGACAGTTTTGGGAGGAGAGAGCTAGGCTCTGCTCAGTGATGTCCAATGATAGGACAAGCAGCAGTGAGTGCAAGCTGAAGCATAGGAGGTTCCATGTGAAGATAAGGAAAACGTTTTTTACTGTGAGGGTGACAAAACACTGGAATGGACTTCCCAGAGAGGTTGTGGAGTCTCCTTCTCTGGACACATTCAAAACCTGCCTGCATGTGTTCCAGTGTGACCTGCTATAGGTGATCCTGATGTGGCAGGGGGATGTTGGACTTGATGATCTTTTGAGGTCTCTTCCAACCCTAACATTCTGTGATTCTGTGATTTACCATAGGTAAGACCAGCCTGTACATCCTGCTGCCCAAGAGGAGGAAGAGCCAGAACTGCACCAGCTGCCAGAAGAGGCAACACTGGCTCAGCTCACCAAAACTCTCTATTTTCATCAGAGTGAAGACTCAAGCACTTTTTAAGGCTTTATTCTATTTTTAAGGGGTTATTCTTCCCATTGACACTTCTCACCTACAGGTCTTGCCTCTTCAGTTAGCAGTAGGTAAAGCTTCTCTCCTTAGGTGAGACGCTCAAGGCTTCCAAAACGTTTATTTGCTTTCTCTGATTTTTATTCCCCCAACTTCAAACTCTCTCAGTGAAAATAATGGACGGAGATCTGAAATGGAATAAGTAATTGCTTGATAGCTCCTTGCTAACTCTTTAAAGTGCTGTGCAGCTGCCGATGTGTGTTTGTGCTGGCATCACAGAGTGGAGCCTTGGGAATAAGGAATCTGATTTCAGAGAAACAAGAGCCAGCTTCAAAGAAGTGAGCAACTCTCCCCAGCTGATAGAACTTTTACTGAAAGAAAACAACAATGAAGTAAGAAACACACCAGCCATATCTCCTGTTACTCCTCTGCAATCCTTTTCAAAACTTTCTTCTCATTTATCTGATTATGCACTTACATTTCTAAATTCTCCCTTGTGTTGGTTTTTACCTTTTCTGTTAGTTTAGGTGTTTGATTTTAGATTTCAGTGTGAGACCACATCACTTCAAAGCATGTTATATTAGTTATTAAAAGTGTGGGAGGGGAGGCTAACTCGTGTAATTGAGATATATCCTTGGAGGTCTTTCCAAAATGGAAAACCAATTTGAGATCTACTACACAACTTCACTTTGCATATATATATAAGTACATATATATATGTGTGTGTATATATATATATGTATATATATGTCTGTGTGAGGTGAGTGTTGGTCTCTTTTCCCAAGTAACTAGTGATGATAGAACAAGAGGCTGCACCAGCAGAGGTTTCAGCTGGACATTAGGAAAAACTTTTTCTCTGAAAGGGTTGCCAGGCATTAGAACAGGCTGTCCAGGGAGGTAGTTGAGTCACCAACCCTGGATTTGTTTAAAAGCTGTGTAGATGTGGTGCTTGGGGAGATGTGGCTTAGTGGTGGTCTTGGTAAGGTAGGGTTAATGGTTGGACTCGATGATCTTGAAGGTCTTTTCCAACCTATATGATTCTGTGATGCATATATATACACATACATATATATGTATATATATATGTATACATATATATATGTACATATATATCTTTACATATCTGTACATATATATATGTAAAGAGAAGTTCTATGTATATATATACACACACATATGTATATATGAAACATACATACACACACACACACATACATATATATATATAACATAGATGAAGAGGCTATTATCCTCTAATGATTATCCTAAACCACAGGGTTTGTTTGCTGATGCTACAGTATGTAAATCTTACAGCTGATCTAGTCTGATCCTAATTAGCCAGGAAGGAGATCCCTGGTCAGACATTGGATCAGTGGTGGTGGTGGTATCACTATCCCTGGAGGTGTTCAGGAAACATGGACACAACACTCTGGGACATGGTTCAATGTCCATGGTGGTGTTAGGTTGACAGCTGGAGTCAATGATCATAAGATCATTATAGGTCTTTGCCTTTTCCACCCAAAATAATTCTAAGACTGTATGACACTTTGGCCACCAAACCACCAAAGTATGTTCTTGGGCTGAAAAACACATGGTGCAAGGGTCTGTGTTGAAAACCTGTGTGTTTTGTCAGTTTCCTTTTTCAGACAAAGAAGAGGAGAAGAGGCAGCCTTTGCAGGACCCAGCCTTACCCCCATGTCTCCTAACATTGATTTGGCAGGTTGCTTTAAGAAGAGTAAGTCCAGATTCTCACAGTTGTAAGTCTACTCACTCCTACAGAGAAAATTCCTGGACTGAACAAAATCAATATATCTACACCAGCCAAAGAACTGTTTACGAGCCAACCTCCCAACACACATTATTGATGCATGATAACATCTCTGCCTTTCACTTGTGGAAGATTTTTCCTTTTTTTTTTTTTTTCCCTCTTAACTTTCCAAGCGCAATTTCCTGACACTAATAGGTTGGGATATTTCCGTGGGAAGGCTCTGTGAAAGTTGTTCTTTGAGCAGGGAGAGAGCAGCACTGGTTTGTTTAGGTATTCTGAGTGTATGATGGATGAAATGTCAGAAGTAATTCCACAGGCTGCTGATGTCTAATCCCAGAGGACAAATGCTGGCATTTGAAATCCCACTGCAGGTTTAATTTGCCCAAATGAATCCCTGTTGCAGCACCTTTTGTTACTTTTGCAAACAGTAATAAAGTAATGCTGACAAATTGTAAACCAAGAGCAAAGGGGCAAGAATTATTAGGTATCACTCACAACTAAATTCAGCTGGTAAACTCATGTAGGTAGAAAGAACTTTAACCAGGAAATACTTTTTCTAGTCCCAAAGACTGAAGACATTAAACATCTTTGGACCACTAAAATAACTTTAGTCATATCTAAGGACACTCAGGAGTCCCATTGATTGTGAACCTCTCTTGGGGGTATAAAGTAGGTGGGATTCTTTCTCTGAATTTGAGAATGTGCGATAGTAGATCTGGCCACAAGGTTTTCACAGCAGTAAAACACTGCATAATTAAAAAAAAAAAAGGGGGGGGGGGGAGGAAAAGAAAACCAGGTGGCCTTCTCACTCCTAGAGTGACATTAAGGGGCTAGAAGCAACCATAGGATCACCTGGTTGGAAAAAAGACCTTAAAATCTGCAAGTTCAGCCATAACCTAACATCTCCCTGTAGAAAACTGTTAGACTGCATCCCTAAACACCTCATCCAAACATCTTTTAAACACCTCCAGGGATGGTGACTCCACCACTTCTACAGGCAACCTTCCTCGGGAAGATGGCCAGAGGGATCATCAAAAATGAATTAGAGGAGAAAAGATGATGTAAATGCAAATTCAATTCTAATTTTACATTTACTACAGACAATAAGCAACTATTGTAATCTAAGGGTTCTTCTCTTAACTTCTGTGGCCTCCCAGAGACTAAAACCAATTACATAACCCTGACAGTTATTCCAAGATCTGCCTGCCCTTACTTATTTCTTAATAAATGAGCCCAGAAGAAGGAAAAAGAAGAACCCAGCCTTGATTTTTGGAAGTGCTCTCTGGTGTTCCAAGTATCACTATGCACCTGGGTAGGAAAAGGTTTGATCTCAACTTGCACTAAACGCACAGGCAGAGAATTTTTTAGCCCTTAAGTTCTCTCACTACATCTACAGTTGTACTGTAAAGACTGCTTCTGTCATCTCACTCCTATTGCAAGTGGAAAATCAGACCCTCACAGTTGTGGATTACCTCTTATGGCAACAGCTCTGACAGACCTTATTGCTCTCTACAGCTACCTGAAAGGAGATTATAGTGAGGCCCCTGTTGGCCTCTTCTCTCGGGTAACTAATAGCAGGACAAGAGGAAATGGCCTCAAGTTGCACCAGGGGAAATTTAGCCTGAATATTAGGAAAAAATTTCTTTACTGAAAGAGCGGTGAGGCATTGGAAGTGGCTTACCAGGGAGGTGCTGGAGTCACCATCCATAGAGGTGTTAAAAAAATGAGCAGATGTGGCACTTTGGAACATGGTCTAGTGGTCATGGAGGTGTTGGGCAGAAGGTTGGACTTGATGACCTTGTTGTTCTTTATCAACCTTAATGATTTGATGGTTCTATGATTCCATTTCACTCTTAGCTGGGTTGTCAGGTTGAGCTTCTCCTTCTATTTATTTACCAGAGATGAGTTTTACTTATGGAGGTTAAAAAAAAAAAGTCAATTTAAGAAGAATACAAATATCAGATAAGTTTGAAAAATCACTATTCCATGTAAGCAGTGTAACAACTGCTTCCCTGGAACAGCAGTGCAGAAAACAGTTATCTTCTCTCTTTGTTTCCTTCCTTTTAATTTTCTTTCCATTTTTTTTTCTTTAAGAATGATGCATAAAGATCCAGGATAAAGAGATGTTCACAAGGTCCTTGACTAGATAGACATTGGCACACAAGATTCACTCGGTGTTAACAGGCAAACTACTCTACAAAAGGGGTGGAGATCTTATTCTACCCTCTCTAGATAATGGATATTTTCATTATGCTTATAGATGCCTAATCCTTTTTGAATCCTACTAATCTCTTGACCTAAGTTTACTAGCAATGAGTTCAACAGGTTAATTACAGCTTTTGTTTTAAAAAGAAAAAAGCTTCTTTGATTAAGTCTGTCTCCCACTTTCTACTTCATTAAACTTTGTTTCTTAGTGGATAAAAGGAAGAATCTGGTTTACCTTATCAATATGATGAACTCTCAGTGATGTTATATCCCTTCTTACTCATTTTTGTCAGCTGAACAGTGCCAGTCTCTCCCATTACAATTTCTGTGAAACCACATGCATTTTATACTGTTTTGTCAGGCATGGTCCATGTTGTGTGGGTCAACAGAAGGCAGTGAAACCATGCCACTGTGCCATCCCAGTCCCAGGACTGTGCATGCTTACGTAAAAGAAACAATCCTGGGAGAAGAGAGTGGAACCAAAGCGATGCCCTGAGCCCTGGAGCCATGCTCCCTTTCATCTTTGTTAGGCTGCCTTGACAAATTCTAAATCCTCCCTTTGACTACAGACTTTTCCCTAAAGGTTGGGAAACATGGGTCTGAGTTGCCTGAGGCAGGAGGGGAAATGGGACCCACCAACCAAACCCTCAAACTCAGATTTCAGACTCTAGCAAGGAAATAAAGACCATTGTTTTTGGTGCAGTTTGAGTGTCACCAACATGGGTTTTGGTCTGAAAATAGTTTCTGTTTGTGCCGGAGCCCCTGCACTAAGTTTTGCCTGGCCATATTGCACTTCAGCAGGAAGTCAGATTCTTCCTTCTATTTGGCATGTAGAGTTCAGCTGTAACTATTTGTAATTACTCCAGCACTTGTTGCTAAACACTGTGGCATATGTTTTGTTGGAGCAATGGCTTCTCAGTGACACAGGTCCTATTACTTCATTCTTCAATGCTGATGTCATCAGCCACAATAACAGTTTCACTGTAAATGCCAGAGTCCCAGCATGGTGGGGTTGGAAGGGACCTCCTCTGCAGATCATCCAGTCCAACCCCACTGCTGGAGCAGGGTCACCCACAGCAGCTTGCCCAGGATCACAATGGACAGGTGGGTTTGGAATCTCTCCAGACAAGGAAACACCACAGCCTCTCTCAGCAGCCTGCTCTAGACCTCCAACACCCTCACACCAAAGACTTTTCTTCTGTTCTGATTGAACCTCCTGGGTTCCAGTTTGTGCCCCTTGTCCGTTGTCCTGGCACTGGGCACCACTGAAAAGAGTCTGATCCCATCCTC
Organism: Indicator indicator; assembly: GCF_027791375.1. Lineage (NCBI taxonomy): Eukaryota > Metazoa > Chordata > Aves > Piciformes > Indicatoridae > Indicator > Indicator indicator. The sequence goes on along the minus strand of NC_072053.1, from coordinate 517,832 downwards.
TTGCCTCTACCCTTTAGCTCTTGCTGAGCATTGATCAGATTTCCTCTCAAGCTGCTCTTCTCCAGGCTCAAGAGCCCCAGGGCTCTCAATCTTTCCACCTCACAGAGATGTTCCAGCCCCTCAGCATTTTCATAGCCTCTACTGAACTCTCTGCAGTATTTCATTGTCCTTCTTGACCAGGGAAGCCCAGAACTGGAACAAGGACACCACATGTCACCTTACCAGGGCAGAGTAGAGGGGGAAGACAACCTCCCTCAACCTGCTGGCCGTGTTCTTCTTCATGCACCTCAGAAGACCATTGACCTTCTTGGCCACAAGAGCACATTGCTGGCTCATGGTGAACTTGTCCCCCAGTCCTTCTCCACAGAGCTGTCCTCCATCAGATTAACCCATCACCTCTATTGGTGCAGGGAGTTATTCCTCTCCAACTGCAGGTCTCTGTGCTTGCCCTTGCTGAACTTCATGAAGTTACCCTCTGCCCAGCTCCCTGTTTTGTCAAGATCTGGCTGAATGGCAGCACAGTCTGAGTGTCAGCTAGAACATTCAAGAGAAGTGACAAGAGCTTCTCAAACTCTATCAAAACACTGCAACATCAAGCAAAGTAGCACATCTTTGTCAGTGTCTATCAACAAGTGTTTTGGATGACCAAAAGGTGTTTCCAAAGCATCTCATTCACAAGGATAGCTACACAAATACCAAGAATATTGGCTTTAGCTAAGTGTTTATTGATCTTTGTTGAGTTTTGCTGAATTTCAATTCCCTTTTCTGTTTTTATCCATGCTTTCAGTTGGACTTAGGGTGTGATTAAAGGGGTTAACTGGTCTATACTATCACCCAGCTGACAAGACCATGACCAAGACACAGTTTGACATTGCATTGTGACACTGAGGTACTAGATTTACCTTTGTGCCTGCTATTGTGGTAGGTGGGCAATGCTGGAGGCTGCAGACTGCTCCTCTTGGTCAGTCCTAAGGCATTGTTGGTCTTGGAATCTGTGTAAAAATCTGTGAATCATGGTCTCTGTTGCTCTGCTTGAAAAGCAAAATAGAGGTTTGCTGTTCAGTGAAGCAGTTGATCGGAAGCTCAATGTTCATACACTAAACATCTCAACTTCCCTTTTTATTTTTTTCCCAGTGACTTTTTTTCCACAAGGTGGAACTCCTTTCACAGCAATGACTGACAGTGGAGCACATTACAAGAGAAGAAATACTTGTGAGACAGTTTGTTCTCTGCTTACAATGGTGTGTAAACTCCCACAGCTCCTGTGTCTTCAAAGTCCCTCGCAAATGCTAAGTAACTATCAGTTTATCCCCACCTTACAAAGGCACATCATTTAAGGTTATACCTTAAATGGTTTAAAATGGGTTGGTTTAAAATGCCCAACTACACTGAGGCTCTCACAGCACAAGCTCTGGAGAATCTGCTCCAAGGCTGGTAGCAGCAGGTGGTCCTCAAGCATCTCCCTCCAGGAGACTGAAGCACTATGAAACACACACCATCTGTGTCAGAGCCAGGAGAGCAACTTGTGGAGCACTTGAATCCCCACCCTTGCACTCAAATCTTAAGACTTTCATGAAAACTATGTTTAAAATGTCACTATTGTTTTAATGTAATGATCTGTTTTAATGTAATGAACCTGGAATGGGTTGCCCAGGGAGGTGGTTGAGGCCCCATCCCTGGAGGTGCTTAAGGCCAGGCTGGATGAGGCTCTGGCCAGCCTGCTGTAGTGTGAGGTGTCCCTGCCCATGGCAGGGGGGTTGGAACTGGATGAGCCTTGTGGTCCCTTCCAACCCTGACTGATTCTATGATTCCTATGATTCTATGATCTCCATTACTTTCTATCCATGCCATGTCTATGAATTACATTAGTACTGCAACTATTGTTTGCAAGGTTGACAAGCACATTGTCTTTATTTTTCTCATAAACACCCTCAAACCTCAACTATCCCAGAGAACATATTTTGTTGCAGAGTACTTCCTAATGGGACATGTGCACCAGAGAGGAAAATGCTTCTATAGTAGCAGAGAATTGTGCTTTTCTGTGAAGACAACTACAACTGTAAAGTGATCCTTTGAATACCCCTGACATAACATACAGATCCAGCAGAGCAAAATGTAAAAATCCATAAAGTCAAAAAATATGGTGCTCAGTCACCCCACTAGAGGCACGAGCTAGCTTGACCCAAACACCAGAGTCAAACTCTTTCATGTTCCAACTCATCTATTTTGTTTCTTTGCACACACACACACACACACATATCAAGAAAAAAAATCCAAACTAGAAAGAGATGCAAATTTTTATGGCGCTAAGCATTTCCTTCCTTTTCTTTCATAACATGCATCATGTCCTATGACTCAATACAAGTGCAACATATTCACTGAGGTGGGCCCATTAATTATGGTATCTCACTAGACCTTTAAAATGAAAGCTACTGCCTCTGGAGGTTTAGGTGGAACAGAGATATATAACCTCCTAAAATATCTGCAGTAGCCTCAAGTTAACAGCCAGTATTTTTTAATCCTTTTAGTTATATTAATACTCCTTTTTTTTTCCCTTTTTCTTTTCCTGGAATGGAGTTTGCCAGTATAATTTGCAATTATTACTTTGCATAATAAATTCATCATTTTTGAGCTCCTGACTCTGAAAAGCAAAATCACTCTGAATATATTATCTGTGGGAAATGAATTTGTTTGTGTGTTTCACCCAGATATATACAAAATATTCCTCCTCCTGGGGTGGAAGGGAAGGGTGGGATAGATTTTAATAAGACAGAAGAAGAATCGAGACAATTTTTTGTAATAAAATCCTGCCTAAGCCAAGCTCTCACAGTAACAAATCCCCTGGCAGGAGGCCTGTTGGTGGACTGTGTCCAAGACCTCATCCTGAACAGCAGCCAGGGGCTCTGCAGAACAAGCCCAGTGGCTTTATCACCTTTCCCCTCTGACTCTTCACCCCACCCAGGACGTTGCACGAGAGAACTCCCCCACCACACACAGCTTACACACAGCCTGTTTATTCCCTAAGAACTGCTTTGAAGGACACATCCAGGTTGCCTAACCCCAGCTTGTCACTTTTCCTGCATACCAGCCAAAAAAGCAGGAGCATTAGACTGCCTGGCAATGGCACTGGCTCGCTAAACTGTCAGCCCACACTTAATTCAGCACCTACCACAAACCCCATCTCAAGTTTTAACATGTAAAGATGCACTTAAGACGTCATTGCTCAGTCTTGCACTCACTGGCTTTTCACAGCCTAAGGATGGATGCAGAAATGAACTGGTGAGGATGAGGTAAACAAGGGGGAAAAAAAAAAAAAGGAAATTTTTCCTGTTTACCTCACCCTCACCAGTTAATCTCAGTAACCGTTTTTTCCTTTTATTCTTCCCGAGGTTTAAAATTGTGCCGGCAGCTTTCTGCACATTCCTTCCCCTTATTAGTTCAGTTCCCAGGCTGACTTTTTTTCTTTTTTCTTTTTTTTTTTTTTTTGTCTCTGCTATAATTTTCATTTAAGCTAACAACTTACTTGCTGGGCTGCTCATTTGAGTCAATAGTCATGAGGGTTTGCCGAGAACGCTAGCCAGGAGGCAATCGCTTGATGTTGTTTTGTCGCTGCAGTTGTTTCAGAAAGAGAATATAATAATAATAATAATTAGAAACAGTGAGTCAGTGTGGGTGCTCTCGTGGTCAGATATCATTTCTTTCCTGTTAACATGAAGCCACACAATGACTTCTAGGTTGTATCGACATACTCCGCACCGACTCGCAGGTCAGGTTATTTCATTTGCTTTGCTCGTTGCACAGAGTGAAAATTAGGCAAAGAGTTTGACCTTTTTTAACTCTGTAAAGCATTTCACAAGGAGCCTTTTTAGAAACCATCCCCCGCTTCTGTCCTAATTCCATCACTTATTAAACATCCACATTTGGGTTTGTAATATGACTTGGTAAAATTACTCATGTTTGCCTTTCCTTCCCTGTTGATACCTTGGCACAGCAGATCAGAGCACAACAGCAAGGTCCTGAGTTGCAGACAAAATTCATCTGCCTCTTTGCAGACCAGAGGCTGCCTGTGAATACAGTATTCAGTAAGTGCATGAGGAAATATTTTCATTAGCTTTTTTTTCTTTTTTTTTTCTTTTTTGTGAGGCACAATGGACTACAGTTGCTTTTTTTCTCTATTTTCTTCTTTTTTTTCCTTAAGAAATAAGACTGCCACTACCACATGTGATATTAAAAAGCCACTACCCCCACATCTCTTACTTCTGTAGTCAATGCTGAGATCTCAGCCAAGGGCACAGCCTCGGCATTTGCATGTCAAGATGAAAATAATCCATTTTGATCCTCTATAGAAAACGTGGTAATAGTGGAAGAAGATCAGAAAACATTACCCATCTCTCTGTGCCATGGGAGTCTTGAGGGAATAGCATTCCAGAGAGGGGTGTGATGCTGCAGTGCAGTGCTGCCTGAAACGCTGGGAAGAGCACAAAGAGGAATTCAGACACAACAGAAGTTATCCTGACAAAAATTGCATCTATGCTTATGGGAAGAGAGAAATAAAAAAAAAAAAAGGACAGAAAAAGAACTGCAGAAATAAAGGCTGGCTTCATCCCATCTAGTGGTAGCACTTAACTGAGATGTCTAAACTTGGGGTGTTGGAGATGTCTAAGCTTGAAGTATTTGAGACGTTTAAGCTTGAGGTATTTGAGATGTCTAAATTGGGGATATTTTGACCATGGATACTCGGTGGGGAGGGAAAGGATCCTGAGATATTTATTAACAATGAGTGGGTTGAATTAAAACTAAGATGGATTGGGCAGACACTGAAGAGACCAATTTATATGTAGATTTGCAGCTGGGTATCAGACCTGTGCTTTTAAAATGGGTTATGGCTGGGCTGACCTGGCTGGGCAAAGAGCTTTTCAAATCAAGCAGCATATGCTCATACTCCATAACACTCTTATTATTTTTTTCTCCTCTCTGGAAACAGATGATTTCTCCATTCAGAAAGTTTTCAGGCAGTGGGGAGGACCCCATGGCCACTACTGTAGTCATGTATATCTCCTGCTTTCGAGAGCAGAGAGGCATTGCCAAGGTATTGTGCAAGTATGGCAGGTAGAGCTTCTCCTGGGAGCTGTTTTGGATAGTAGGTTTTGGAGAGCACCACATTTTTATCCACCTCCTCACCTGTGAATACCCTTTTTCCTCTTTGGATCTGGAAGAGGAACTTTGCCTCAGGAGATGCATTATTTCAACCTTAGCTGAGGTGGGTGGAAGGACAAACAGATTTTGAACCTGCACCACTCTCCTGAGCCACTTTCTCCCAGGGCTCTCACTAACACCCAGCACTAACTCTAGACCCTGGTCTTCAGGGGCATAGTCAACTCATGTTGACTTAAGACTCCTTAAATAAGTTATGGCTACAGGTTGTGATGGCCAAACAAACACAAAAGCTAACTTACAGGAACTGAGAAAGCAAAGAGATAAAGAGTGATCACATGAGTCCAACCCTCTCCAGTGTTTTCAGCCTTTCCAGCTGAGACACCACTTTGCTTGCACATCTGCAAACATCAACAACCCTGATTTTAAACGTGGCCTTTAGAACATCTATAAAGTGCTAGAGGAAATGCTCCCTCACAGATCACCCCTACACATTTAGTTAGCTCCTTCCTCTTCTTCAGGACCTGGGCAAATAAAAACTCCCCATGAACTGAAAAGAAAGAAAGGGGAAGAAGAGACTTGGAATTGGGAAAAGCAAATAATACAAAATAAAAATTGTGGAGAGTAATATGCAAGAAATCCACAGGCTTAAAAAGAAATCTGCTACAGGCCAAGTTTTAACTAGAAGAGTATTTCTGTGTATTAATGAGGTAACAATGATGATGGACAGATACTGGGATTTATGTTTTTCCTTAATTTTGGGGTTGTAATCCCCCTCATTTCAAATATGCACTTTATTTATTGCTAGAACCTTCACAGAAAGCACACCCAATCTGTAAGACTGAAATATGGGAGCCAGGAAAGTAGCTCCCTGCTTGTCTTTCTGCCTCTCTTAATCCTCAAGGATTCCTCCTACCAAACTCTCATTTCTTTTCTTATTCTCCTCCAGAGCCAAGCTACTTTCCATGCTCTTCTTCCTCAGATCACCTGAGAATTATCCAGGGTCCTAAGTGTTAAGACTGAGAATTTTTTTGCAGCAAAACCCTGTGTTAAATCTCCTGGATATTTGGTAGGAAGCAAAGAGACTCCAAATCTGCAAAAATAATATGTGCTAAAATTTGCGGAAGGAATAAAATTAATGCATATGCCACGGCACTACCCTGTGCTACTTCCCATCTGGGAGGAAAGAAATAGGCATTTCAGCTTAATAATATGCATGGTTCTCCCATTAGATTCCAGAATCTCTTAATGTAGATACACATCATTTTCTGGATATCAACAAACCACTTGAAGTATTATTTATACTCAAGGCTAGAATGATTGCCATGAGAATAATTGTGTAAAGGCTGGAATAGGAAAACAAAATTAACATTGCTGAATGGTATTCAGGCCTCAGTGATTTGGCAAACTTAGCAAAGATCACATGTCAGTTAAATGACAGATATGAGCCGTTGCAAAAAATATAGTGGTATTTCTTGAAAATATCTGATAGAGTAAAGGTTAATGTTATTAACATTCTGCTTGGTATGTAGTTGGTGTGAAAGCAATATGTTCTTTATGATTTCTGTTTTCAAATATCAATGATACTTGTGTTGCTTTTTTTTTATGTTTTTTTATTAATAGTGTGTAAGGACGTATTGATTTTCATCTTTTTTTTCTTCTTCCCTCCCCCTTTCATTTTTAAAAATAATTAAAGCCGTTAAGCTTGGAAGAAAAAGACCTAAACAGATTAAATCCCAGCCTACATAACTGAGCCTACGAAACTAATGTTTCCATCAGTCATTACAGCATATTATTATTCTTGGTTAAATTCAAATTCATTTTCTGCTTCTCTCTCTGAGGTTTAAGAGCTCCTTCTTTCCAAGTCAGACTCTCTCCAGCTCCTTTGGGATGTATAATGTTTTAGATCCACCTTTGCACCCTGAATATGTGCAAATTCTGTGAAACCAAGTTCCAAAGAGGCAGCACATACTGTCCCCGCAGCGTCCCTGGTTCGTGGACTGATTTATCCTCCTCTTCCTACAGTTGCTTTGATTCAGAAATTAGGCTATTTTAAGTGCAAGGAATCATAGAATCATAAAATCACAGAATTGTTTTGGTTGGAAAAGACCTCTGAGATCATCGAGTCCAATCTACAGCCTAACACCACCACAGCCATTAAACCGTGTTCCAGAGTGCTACGTCCAGACAGTTTTTTAACACCTCCAGGGATGGTGACTCCACCATCTCCCTAGGCAGCCAGTTCAAATGCCTGACCACTCTTCCAGTAAAAGTTCATTTTGCCATATTCAATCTCAAGGCAATTTCCTCATGTTCTATTACTTGACACTAGGCAGAAGAGACTGACCTCCACCTTACTACAGCCTCCTTTCAGGAGTACAAGCAATATGCACACAGTAGCTTCTCTGAAGCCAACCATATATGTTAGTCTTTATCAAGATGCTTTTGTCCACTTTTCAAACAAAGGCTCCCAGCCTCCATCATCCCTTCCTGCTAGTTGAAGTTCTGCACCTTGCTTCTCATTTGCTCCCCTGTCTTTCTTCTCCCCAGTCTCAGTTTCACAGGCACTGGTTTCCTTTCACTTCCCCAGTAGGGAACTGCAAACGGTTCTGCAGTTTCCATAAGGACTGATGACTCCACAAATCCCTCCAGTACGTGAGTTCTCCAGTAGCTCTTGCAGAGTTTAAGGAACACAAGCAAAAATATCTTGCCTGGTTTTCTGCATGTTAGTTATGCTAGAGCTATGCTCTAACAAGCAGTGGTGGGCTGGGAACACCACATGTGAAGCCCTCTGCATGGTGAAGGAGATGGCCTCTAATGAGAAAAAGGAGATGGCCACTGAGGAGAAAGCAGTCACCAAAAAAGCTGACAATGATCATTTTCCAACCAATGTTTTAGAGCAATTGGAAAAATAACCCAGAAACATTCATGCTATGATGACAATTAGTGAGTTACCAATAAATGTAAGGACAGGAGAATGATGCTGGGAAGGCCCAAGTTTGACATCCTGAACCAGATGCATCCAAACTGTTGCTCACTGCCACTCCATGGCCTTTCCTCCTGCAAATCTTTGCCTGATTTACCTTTTTACCCACACATTACATCGTGTGTCATCACACACCATTCCCATGTAAGACGTCCTAAAGGTAAGAGAATTTTCTATTCCAACCATTCATTCATTTTTTTGTGACCCTCCACCTTCTCCATTCTGACCAATCTCTTAATCCACTTGATTTTAAAACTAGGCAGGCTTTGATTTTACCCCTTGCTCACCCTTTAAACCTCATTTCTTACCCCCTAACTCAATTAACACAGCTTAGTTAAAATTGTTGCAAACATCTTTTGGGGGATTATCCTCTTAATCATAATTTTAAAGTGAATGGAATAGTCAATAATCTGTACTCATGATATAATCAGAAATACTTTTTTAAAATACTATGAAAGCTATTTAATAATATTCTAAACTACTCAGCATTTAATTAAGGTTATTACAAGATTAGAAATGAGATAGAAAGATGAATAAGGAATAAATCTGAAGCCTGCAACCATTGTTTCTAGAATGAATGACCACATTAAGGTCTTCCCAAACCTAAAGTGGCAATACATCTTTCCTCCCACAAGATTCTGCTTTAGAAACATGCTTTTGTGTTTGGGAGGGGTAAAGGGAGAGGATTAAAAGTCTTTGAAATCATTCTATAAATAATGTGAACCCACTGAGTATCAGCCTGTCCCTTCACCAGAGCCAAAACAAGCACCCAAAACACCAGGATCACCTCCCTAACCAGAAGAAAATTCCTCTCCCTGCAAAACTATGTTGAGGCTGCTGCACAGAACCCATGTGGGAAGATGCTTCAGAACGCATACCAGAGGACATCATGTACCCTGTCCCTCAGACATGATGGTGTCTGGTGTACCCACAATCACCTCATCCCCAGCCCATGGCACCATGGGTGGAAACTGGGACACAAGCATCCATAGACCATCATGATCAGGAAAACCCAGCCAGCAATCCTGGCTACATCTGACAGGCAGATGCGAGGCATAAATGTTGTTTTCAGAGGTTTTCACCTTGGACACTCACACAGATTTTGAGTCTGGTCTCTTTTTTATTTCTTTCTTTCTTTCATTTTTTTCCCCCTTAATTTTGTTTCCTTGTGGCCATTGGAAGGTGAAATGCACCTCACACTAAACCTATTCTAGGGGGATTTGGGATCTGATTGTGCATTTGTTCTACAAATAACTCCCACCCCAGCCTGCCAGTCATTCCCCTTGCATAATTTCCACAAAAGCCTGAGGGAGTTTTTCATGCAAGAGGACTTGAGGGTCAAGCACACTTTAGAAGAGATTCATTTTACTTCTTTTTCTTTTTTTCTTTTTTTTTTTTCAAAGTAAACTTAAACAGCTTTAAAACTCTTGCAGCATTCCCAAGCTGAGATCAGAGCCAGGCACAAAAGGGCAAATTGTGGCCCATGGTTTAGGTGTCCAAGGTTTTCAGCAAGGAAAAAAGGGATCACTCACTGCTCTGAGCCCTAGCCCCAAATTTCAACCAAGGTCAGCATGCATGGACCAAGGGTGTGAGGCTCTTAAAATCATTTCAGTGAAGTCAAAGGCTCAAAAGCTACATCTGAGAAAAGCAGGAAGGAATTACATTGCACACTGTTAGAATGTTAGCAACCACATTTTTTTTCCTCTCCTTTTCTTTCTTTTTTTTTTTATTTTTTTGAAAAGGCAATTTATTTGTCCTGAAATAAAGAGTTGATTATATCTCTTATTACTGTTGCAAGAACTTGATATATCACAAAGTGGAAGAGTTACAGCATGTACCAACTCTCAACCAGGAAAAATGAACCTGATTCATAATTCACTTTGAGAATGTCTAGTTAGTCAATCAAGTGATTTGTAATCATAAAGGCTGCCAGGAATTGAATGAATAATAGACCGTACTAAAATCCTCGGATTTTCTAGTATTCTTATTTCATTATGTGACTTTTATTGCTGTTTCTGATAGTTGTCTCTCTTTCAGCAGAACAAATTAAACTATTCATATTTACTGGAAGGAATATATTTGGCTGTTTAATGTGCATAATGCATACACAAATGGAGTGACCACCAGATGTAACAACAGAATGGGAAGGGTTTGTTTTTTGGTTTTTGGGTTTTTTTGCTTCACAGAAGCTAAACCTTTAGGTTGTGAAGCTTGGATAAGAACAGTCATTCCCTCTCCCCCCACCCCTTACCCCCCACTCTGTTTTTCCTCTTGAAAGGATTTTGGGGCAATCAATCCTAGCATACATCATATTGTTACAGAACATTTTCTCGAGTTGTTTTATAACTATGGAAATGACATAATTCATATAGCGTGGCATCTGTTAAAGAGCAACTGCTTCACCCTCTTTCTGTAGTTGAGAAGCATCTTTACACTGTATGATTATCTAATAAGATGTGACCTCCAGCTCTGCATTTTTACCAGTAATCTAGCAGAATCAGATAGATAGTTCTAGACAGAGCTGGAGGAAAGAAACAACCACCCTGAGCATGAAATGGTGCAGAAGTTGTAGCTTAATATGTGTTAATTATATTCAAATGTGCAGATTTCTTAATGTTCAGTTCCTTTTTCAGGCTTTTGGTGAAGAAAGAAAAAAATTTTAAAGAAAAGAAAAAAAAGGGAAAAAAAATTCTTTTGGACCACGCAGCTAGCATTACCCAGAAAGTCTCTGAACTGCAGATTTCTCTTACACTGAAATTTAACTCATTGTTTGCTGTACTATTTTTTTTCTCATGCATCCCTAAATATATTTTTGATACCCTAACAACTGAATCAGGCAATGCTGTGTTTTTAAATGATTGTACCCACATTGAGAACTACTTTATTCTTGGCATTTCCCTCTAGCTACCCTTGCCAACACCCAGTATCAAGAAGCCAACATCCCTTAGTAGGTTTCTGCCCTTTTTTCTCATTTTGAGAGACCTGGTCTGGTGGAAGGTGTCCCTGCCCTTGGCTAGAGTGTTGGGACTAGATTATCTTTAAGGTCCCTTCCAACCCAAACCATTGTATGAGTCTATGATTTACGTTTATGTTGGTGCTATTTTATTTTTGCTTGATGGGGGTTACGTATGACAAAGAAAAGAAGTGTTAAGCAATAAAATTAAATTCTGGTTAAAATACAATTAAAATATTTTGTTGATATCTTCACCAGAGGGATTTTTAAGGATTTTGTTGGCCCTGTATTTGTCATTCAGATGTGAGGTTTAGACTTTCCCAGTAAAAACAAAAGTTATTTCTTTGTTAAAAAACATCACACGGGACATGGGCATGGCTTCACCCAACAGTACAGCATAAACAAATCTAGGATCAGAATGTGGCAATGGGAAAACACTTATTTCAGGAGATTTTGGATCAAGCTCACAACTGAACCTGAATTTAGAAGACCAGTAGTCAGCCAAACTGGAATATAGCCAGGACACTGCTCCTGGAGTTACAAGCATTCTCATGCTATTTTACACCTTCTCCAAAGCTGTTGTCGTCTCAAAGGGACAGTATCAAGCCAAATGTAAACTACAACTGAAGTCTAACTAGTTGCAAACATAAATGTGCCTCGGGACATCTTTTGTTTCCACTAAAAGCACAACATTCTGAACTAAACCCTGTGGAAATTCCCCTAGCCCAGAAAGGGTGCCACTACATCAGTGTTTGAGAGGAGATATGGAATGTCAAACAGCAAAATTGTCAAGAAAATTTTCTGTGTTAACTAAACTTTAAAAAAAAACAATAAAAGCATAATAAACATTTAAATACTCCAATCTTTACTATTCAAATGCTAGAACAGTCCCTAAAACGTTAATCAGAAGACAAAAGACAGTTTTGGTGAAAAATATCACAGGTAATTTTAATGTCATTTCTGGCTACTAAAGCTGTTTGTTTAAAAAAAAAAAAAAAAGCTTAAAACACACAAAAAATAAAGGACATGAGGTCAAAAAGTGGTGTAAGTCCAGTGTGCAGTATTGGCTGGAAATATGTATTTTTTCCAATACAAGTCACTGTCAATGTTTCTAAACGAAGGGGAACCGTAGAAGATGGTCAACAAACTTCATTATGGAATCCCAGTATGGTGGACGTTGAAAGACACTTCCAGAAATCATAGAATCATAGAATCAGTCAGGGTTGGAAGGGACCACAAGGATCATCCAGTTCCAACCCCCCTGCCATGCCCAGGGACACCTCACACTACAGCAGGCTGGCCAGAGCCTCATCCAGCCTGGCTGCAAACACCTCCAGGGATGGGGCCTCAACCACCTCCCTGGACAACCCATTCCAGGCTCTCACCACTCTCATGGGGAAGAACTTCTTCCTCACATCCAGTCTGAATCTCCCCACTTCCAGCTTTACTCCATTCCCCCCAGTCCTATCACTACCTGATAGCCTAAAAAGTCCCTCCCCAGGCTCCCCATCATCCAGTCCACTCCCCCTGCTAAAGCAGGGCACCCACAGCAGGTCACCCAGGATTACAATGGCCAGGTGGGTTTGGAATCTTTCCAGACAAGAAGACTCCACAACCTCACTGGGCTCCTGCACCCTCACACCAAGGAAATTTCCTTATAAAGATGGAGCCTTCTGGGTTCCAGTTTGTGCCTGTTGCCCCTTGTCCTGTCACTGGGCACCGCTGAGAGGATCCTGGCCCCATCCTCTTGCCTCCCACAGGCCCTTTAGCTCCTGCAGAGCATTCAGAAGATCCCCAAATTTCAGTCTGCTTTTCTCCAGGCTAAACAGCCCCCAGGACCCTCATAAGAGTTTACGTTGAGCTCTCTGGAAGAGGATGTTCAACTAGGATCATTTTCCAGTCACAAGCTCAAGCTCCCATGCTATATTTGTCATGTTAAAAATCAGTGGATCTTGGGATGAGACCACCATACTTCCTTCCCACAACCACAATTTTCACCATCATACAGGTATAGTTTGCTAGTGATGATCTTCTTGGTATCCTGAAAGAGAGTAAAGCTCAAAAGCTGCTTAGAGCCAGAGCTATATTTTTAAGAAAGTGTAAATTGAAAGAAATTACTGCTGCAGCTAGTTTTAATAGCTCTGGAAATACATAGGATCCCTCTACCTTTATTTCGCTGCTGGTGATGGTGATAATGAAGCACTGGTGTGGTAAGCCATGTACTTTTAATTTAAAAAAAAATGAAGTATGAATACAACGAGTGCTGTAAAATCCAAAGTGAGAAATCCCTGCTCAGCTGTTTGGTCTTTTCATTCAAGCCCATGGTGGACAAGCAGAGATTTGTTACTAATTGAATACAGAGTTCTACCTAAACAAGGTAGATTTAATTGTGCCATATTTTCCATGTTTTCCCAAACTACAGAACTTTGATCTTTAATACAGCAACAAGTACAGCAGGGAGGTGAATTTTACTGGTGCTGGTATAAAAGCCCCATAATAGCAGAGGTTAATGGGTGGGCAAGGGGCCTTATTTCCTCTCCTTACACAGTTCAGAAGCTCAGGAGTGTTAACTACTTGAATGATATTTCCTACATTAAGCAACTTTAAATTTCTAGGTGGCCAAAAAGAAAAAGAAACAAAAAATCCTGGGAAAGTTGCAGTTAACCCTCAGTGGACTTTTAAGTGACCAATATAGCAGCTGGTGCTTATGCTTGTCTGCCTCCATGGATAAAGTGAAACAATTGGACTCGAGGATCTTAAGGTCTTTTCCAACCAAAACAATTCTATGATTCTCTGATTTACCAAGACAACATTTGTGACAAGCAGGACCCCTGTACTCAAGTACTGGTAAGGCTACATCTAGAGTACTGGGTTCAGTCTTGGGGCTCTCACTGTAAGAATGACATTGAGGTGCTAGAGCAGGTCCAAAGAAGGGCAACAATGCTGGTGAAGGGTCTGAAGAACAGGTTTGGTGAGGAGTGTGGTTGCTTAGCCTGGAGAAGAGGAGACTGTGGGGAGATCTTCTTACTCTCTAGTGTTACCTGAAAGGAGGTTGGAGTCATGTTGGTGTTGGCCTCTCCTCCCTAGTAACAAGAACAAGGACAACAGGAAATGGCTTCAAGTTGCACCAGGGGAGGTTTAGGCTACATCTAAGAAGAAATTCCTTGGGTGAAAGAGTTCTCAAACACTCAGCCTCCTTTTCTCCAGGCTGAACAACTCCAGCTCCCTCAGCTGCTCCTTTTAAGACTTATTCTCAAGACCCTTCACTTTGTTACCCTTGTCAACTGATGTATTCCTCTAAAATGTTCTCCTGTCAAATCAGCAATTTGTTTGGAAACTGTCCTGGAGGATAATTTTTGGCCACTTCATAGATGGGCCAGTTGCCAGTACAGGTCCTGTCCCACCATGTATGCTGGAGTTCCTTCTGATGTCCCATTCAATGTTGGACAGCAGGTTTCAAGAATCAAGCAGCTCCAGCACGAGTCAGTTAACTACTGCTAGAAATGTGCTTGGGGTAAAAACCTCAACCCAATAAAGAACAGGGCTCACCACTGTGCTGAACTTGGCGACCTGGCAGCACTGGGTTAACAGCTGGGCTTCATGATCAGAAAGGCCTCTTCCAACCAAACAATTCTGAGATTCTATGATTCTGTGACTCTATGATTCTGTGAACAAAGCTGTGCCTGCAGTCCCTTCACAAGGACCACTAGCTTCTTCCAGACCCTTAATCCTGTGATATATGTGCTTCCCACAGTAATGTTCAGCCCAGTTGCTATGGTTACAAAAGGGGTCTCAGACCTCTACCCCTTTTAAGCTAAGCTTGGATTCATGGGACTGGGATGCCATCAACTGCATCCCCTGGTAGGTAATACATAGAGGATGGTTTAGGAGCTTTTAAGAGCATTTGGGTTGGTTGTTGCAAGTTTCAATTTGTCTCTTTCTCCTTCCCAGGGGGACTGAGGTCCACTTTGCCCACTCCTCATTTCCCTGGGAGGAAGCTCCTGACAGCTCAGCTCCAGCATGCTGCCTCTGCTCTTAGCAGCTGCTCCTAGCTCAGTCAGTGCTGTTCCAGCAAAAGACCATGAATGTGAAGCTTCTTGCAGCCCACTCAGCCCAATAGGAACCCAAAACATTGTTTGCAAACATTTCCCTCCAGCCACACATAGCCCAGAAGAACCAAAGTGTAGTATTTTGAGCAGGTCATGGTTCAGTGCACTAACAAGGACTGGGTATGACCATCTGTAGAGGACACACCTGCCTGCAAGCCTAACTGTCTCAGATAGCTCATCTTCTCAGTATACATCTCAGCCACAGAAAGCTTGGGTAGAAAGGCACTGTCTCATCCTCATCATCTCATCTCAGTTTCATCATCTCATCTCACCTCATCTCGTCATCATCTCCTCTCCTCTTCACCCAGCTGCCTTTATCAGGCAACTGACACTGGCTGAAGGCTCTTCACAGGCCACCATGGTCCCTACTGCCAGTCAGTGTCCTCTTTTGGGCACCCTGCAAGGAAGACAGGTTCAGCTGAGTTTGTTCTGGGGGGTGCACATCTCTTCTTCCTTCAGTGTACTTGGAAGCCCACAGCACAGTCATTTCTCCTTCAACCAAGGGATGGAAAGTTCAATATTTGACATCTAAATATTTGGGTGGATCAGACTCCAAGAAATTGTTCATGTTTAATATACAGGCTCAAACAATAAGCATTTATTTTCATTGAAACAGCTAAAATAAGTCTGTTTTCAGAAATGCACTGAACTTGCTGTTACTTCCGTGGAATTCCTGTGTGATGAGAAGAGTTAGACTAACACCAAAGTAGGGTGTGACCAGAGTCCAGCCCAGTGTTTGTACCTCATCCAGCAAGCCCTAGGCAGCAATCAACCTGTGTTTTTATAGCATGGAGATTACATGTTTTAATGGGAAGAATGTTTGGCAAATATATTATTCACCCTGTTCCTTCTTTTTGATTAGAGAAGGGGGTAAAGAAGGAAAATTTTGGAGAGGAGTCTCTCCAAAATCAGCTGAAAGTGGGGATATGCTGATACACAGCCAGTGAGATCCCCACAGGGACTCCAAACCCCACATGGGCAGAGTTCAAGCACTGCTGTGCTATTTGCAGATCCAAGATTGGCACAGGTCTGTGTCTTGCCCAAAAAACGAGCCGATCCCAGGGTCACAGCTGGAAGTCGTGTGTGGTCTGTAGGCGGCAGAACCTCGGGGTAAAACATGCAGATTTCAGCTCATCTGCAGTGTGGATGCCAGAAGCGGGAACTGAGTGGTTTAGCATGTTGCCTTCGCAGAGCACAAATGGCTTTTTCCAGCCCCAGTCTGTTTTGCTCCCTGGTGGGGAACGCTTCTCCACACAAACTTCTCCACGATCAATAGAGTGACAGCCCTAATGTATAGTTAGTGTATGTGTGAGGGTCATACAGCTGTCCCTTCAGTAGACATTAATCCTACACCCAGAACTATGCAAGAGGTTAATGTTTGCTAATCTAACAGACTCTGTTTCTCTCCAGTCCTGCAGGGATGAAAGGATGTGAGCTTCACTTAAGCTTTTTAAGTTTGGTCTGTGATGGATTCTGCCTGTTTTATTGCAAACGGGAGAGATGGGGGTGGAAATCTGTCTCTGCTCCTAACTCAGGCTTTCCAAGCCAAGAATACTGTTATCATTATTTACCAAGAGCAAAACTTTCCTCAGTGCCTAGTGAAGGAGCAGAAGGATTCTCCTGTGTGAGCCAAAAATGAGAATCAAGAAGGACGGGGCAGAAGGGCTGGGAGAGTTTGCTCCCAAGCAAGACAAGCTCTGCGTTCAGAGCCAAAGCCTCCCTGGGGCTTGGCTATCCAAGCAGGAAAAATGTGAACTGTTGCATTTTGTGCCTTTCCTTTTAAAGTTGTTTGACAGTGAAAAACCATCAGGAGTGAGAACACTAGGCAAAGTGATGCCAGGAAAGAGAGGGGGTCCCTGTTCCACCAGTGAAGTCTTTGAAGAGACGCTTGCAGCATTCCCCAAGATACCAGCATTTTCCAGGCTGCTGTGCCTGGAGGCAGCTACCCTTGTCTTACTGCAGGCTAACCCACGCTGCAGGGTTTCCCCAGACAATATAGGTATTTCTAGGAATTCCCAAGAGCAAAAACATAACCCTCTTTATGGCAGTCCCTTCACAACCTGCATTGTGTGTAGAAGGGAGAACCTAGACTCTGCGCAGGGCAGAGGGATCTCATTCGAGTAAATACACCCTCCAGTCAGGGCAAGGCATATTTGTTGACATGACGTCAAGGAAATCATGCTGTGGCCCAAGTACTGGTATTTGGATTCAACCTGAAATTACAAGAAATTAAAATAGGAAGTAGCAGGCTATCATCCTCCTGGAAAGCCAAAGACAGGGGGAAAAAAGAAAAAATATGAAAGAAAAAATGAAAGAGAGAGAAATAATAGGGATGTAACTTCAGTATTTCCAAGGTTTGCAGTGTGCTGGATCTGTGCTATCTGCCATGGTAAATTTACCACCCTTTTGAAAGCAGCTATTGAGCCACTCTCATCACAAGGCAGAAAGAAAGGAGTGAAATAAATGCTTCTCTACCCTCAGTGCTAGTTAAAAGTGCT
This sequence comes from Indicator indicator, assembly GCF_027791375.1. Taxonomy (NCBI): domain Eukaryota; kingdom Metazoa; phylum Chordata; class Aves; order Piciformes; family Indicatoridae; genus Indicator; species Indicator indicator. The sequence goes on along the minus strand of NC_072053.1, from coordinate 500,132 downwards.
GTTTCAACACAGCACAGCTTTTCCCAAGCCCAAGCTGGAAAGTCATTAGCACATGACAACATTACTTTTTACTGCAGGACTAATTACATCCCAAGTTTAACTTGAGAACACTAAATCAATACCATTTTTTTAGCCCCACATTGTGGGAACAAATATATCAGCACAGCTGACCCATGTCTGCTGTCAGTGAGGCAGGCCTGAAAAGAGCAGTGCTGTGGGTGGAAGAGAAGCAGCCAGCTACACAAAGTGTGGGATCTCCTCTCCCCACCTCACCCTTCCCACAACCCTGCACTGAAAAAGGTACCCAGATGTTTTTTTCCACCACATCTCAGCACTTCAAGGACTGATTTTCCAATCAGATTATCCTGAAAGAATGCAGACAAATTGATCTGGGAGAGTCCTGTCCTATCCACCCCCCTCATCAGACTGGTGACTCCAGGTCCTGGCACAAACCACATTTCTTCTCTATACCCCAGACACGCAGATGGGTCAATAATAGATTAGCTATAGGCAGCCCTGTGATTTTAAGAGAGGATGAACTGAGAGGTTCACTCAGTTCTTCAGTGGTTTCTAACCCTGCTCTTTGAACATGAAACTCTTAAGTTTAAGGGAGGCAGAGCACTGGAGCAGGCCACCCAAAGAGATGGTGGAGTCTCCATCTCTGGAGACGTTCAAAACCTGAATGTGCTTCTGTATGACCTTGTCTAGGTGAACCTGCCTTGGCAGGGGAGTCGGACTCAGTGATCTCTAGAGGTCCCTTCCAGCCCATATCACTGTGTGATTCTGTGATTCTCCCGCCACCAAATGCCCACCATTCACATGCATTCACTCTTGTTGAAATTGCTCTTGAAACTCCACAATCTCCACACCAGGACTCTGCAACGTTTTACATAACAGGGTAGTGGGGAGAGAAGATGGACTTGCTTTAAGAACTGGTGGGTTTACAACACAAGGGAAAAAACTTCTTTATGGCTTTTCTGGGACTTGAGGATTTTGTGTTTCTATTTTTATAAGAATGGGCTGATTTGTCTTAGGCTATTACTGTCTATTACTGCTGGAAGTCCTGGGGAAAGGTGGGAAGCAGAGAATTCTGGCAATCTGCCTAAAGAGAAATCAATGAAACAAATTAATCCTTTGCAGGCTGCAATGACACAGTAATCCATCATTCAGAGCTGCTTTTATACACCAAATCAGAGAGCAGAGGAAAGAGCCCTGGGGGACATCACAGACAACAACTTACAGCAACACTGGGAAAATACTAAGGAATCAGTTTATTTAAAGAGGATAGATTTCAGTTGATTGCCTATTTCGTTTTATAGAGATTTTTTTTTTTCTTCCACAGTGCTGAGAAGTTCTGGGTGGATGGCTCTATCTGCTGAGCACTGGCTCTACAGGTCCCTCCCTGGGCTTCCACAAGGGTGGGAGGGAGTGGAATTACATACATACATAAAGAAAGAAATAGATAAATAAATAAATATTCTTAAAGTAGTATTTTTACCACTGATGGGCTGAAATACTGACTTTTGTAGGTGAGGAGGGAGAGGGCATTCCTGAAATCTCTCCTGGTTCTGTTGATCTTGATATACCTTTTCAGCTTCATGGGATGGGTGTGGGAATAGAAGGGAGGTGCAGAGGGAGCCCGCCGCAGAGGGGCTGGGCAAGGTCAGACCCGTTCCATACCTACACTCCCCCCCTGAGATCACCTTCTCGGGAAACCCAGTTTGGGAGAAAAGAGGATTTGAAACCATCGAGCTGTGCTTAGAAGTGGTACCCAAAGGGCTGTGGGGGGAACAGAAGGAGGGCGCTTTCCGGGAGAGATGCTCGCTTCCGGCAACACCCCCTCTTCCACCTCCCCCAGAAAAAAAATCCACTCATAGTGAGGGCCGCGGAGCCTGAACGGTCCCAGGCTCCTCGTCCCTCCCTGCTTGGATGTGACCGACATCTCACATACTGCGATGATCCTTCATCCCCAAGGGCGACCCCCAGTCTGGGACACCCCCGCAGCTGCGGCTTCTGCCTCTACGATCCTTGCCCTGCCGAAAGCAGGAGGGGGGAACGAGCAGGAGTTAGGCAGAGGTTTGGCCACACGCTGGAAACCAGCGCGAAACGGCAAAGCGCCGGCACCGAGGTGTGATCAGAGGCTTATTATGTTATTTTTTTTGCTCACACACACCCTCAATAATTTTGGTAGCCCTCTCGCCGATGGTTTCACCACCTTGGGCACTTGGGAGGCATGTATTATTCTGGTTTCCCCCTCCTTTGAAGATATGGATAATGTAAGGACCTGGTGGTGCTGCTGGGGTCAGGAGAAGTATGCTAATTGGGGAGCCTAATTGCTTCAAGCAGTCATGCCTCTAAACACGGCGAGCGCGGTTGATGGAGTCAGTCTGTTCCTAATAAAATGAAGAAGCGCTGAATTAAATTCCCAAGAAAGCGACTATAAAAGTTTCCACAGTGTAACTAAATGACTTCACCTATACTATTACCCCTCAGATGACATCTTGAGAGAAGGCAGACTAAATACAGCTTCCATATTCATAAATTGGCTGTGCTTAGGCCAGTGAATCTGGACTGATTTTAAAAGGCTTTTTCATCCTCCCAATCAAATGAAGTAATTGCTAATTAGATGTTTTCTGTTAACAATGTCGCTCTTCCCTGTGTTACCTGCTCACACATTTAGTGAACTCCTTACAACATCTGGATCAGCAGATTTTTATTATTATTGTTATTATACCGTCAGGTTGCAAGGTGTTTTCCCTCGTGTGACTCTCCTTTTAGGGATAAATACCACTCACGCTGCTCCTGACAGGGTAAATACTCTTCTGGATGTTTTTAGTGGCCATCAATGTCCCTGGGAGGGGCTACGCAAAGAGAGAGTCCTACGAACATCCTCTCCTGAGAATAAAAGCCCGAAGGGAATCCTCACTAGGATGACAAAGCATCCCTACCTATCCCCACCCACCCGGTTTTGGGGTGCTGATCGCAAGCAGCAGATCAGTGGGGCACAAGCTGAGAGAGGCACAGCCTTGGAGACAAGCATGCTGTGGGGTGGGGGGGAAGGAGAAATTAAAATAATAATAATAATAAAGAGAGAAAGAAAATAAAGAAAAGTTGGGGGGACGAAAAGGAGGGGAAGGGAATGGAGGGAAAAGAAAGGGGGATGTGAGGGCGGAGAAAGAAAAGGGAAAATAAAAAAGCCCCCAAATTTTCCCCCGTTAGCTCCGGATGTTTGCAAACAAAAGAAAACCGCATCTCCAGCTCCTCGGGCTCTCCCCCTCGCAGGGAGAGGCACTTCTGGGTTCGTTTCGCTCGGTTTCAGTGGTTTATAAGAGATGTGCCGTCTGCTTGCTCCGAGGACATGCGGGAATACGACTTTTCCCTCCTCCCGTCCTCGCCTAACCGGAGGCGGGACACAGCCCGGGTCTCGGCTCTTTTAAACCCCACAGCAAATCATACAGTTGATGAGAAGGGCCCGAGTAGTTTCCCAACAGTTCTGATGGGGTAGAAGGTTTATCCCAAGTGCTGTCCTGCCGCGGATTGCTGCGCAGAGATGCGCTGAGTGAAGTGTAAGTTGAGCCCTGCCTTTCCCAGGCTGGCAGGAAGAAAATAGGAGTCCCGCTTAATTAAGTATAGCTGGGGAACGGGGGGGGTTGCCAAGAGCTTTGCACCTAAAGCGGTGACCTCTTCAGCTTTCCCCCCGCAATCCTTTGTGCCATTTAAGCCCCGTCTTCATCCTACTTAGATTCAGCCCTCTGCTTCATGTGTCTCTCTCGGAATTGGCTCCAAATAAACGGATCACGGATGTTAAACTATCCCCCCAAGACATATGACTAAGAATTGTCAAGGAGACTTTGGTCCACTCTCCATGTCTATTATGCCAGTCACTCATCATGATCCCTTGTGGTGTGTCGTACGTCATCATGACACTGATCCATGACATAGTTTAATGCTATTCGGGGATGCTCCGGCATCGCACAGCAGCCTCCTGGCCTGCAGCCCTGCACTTTCGTAACTCGCTGCAGATGCAGCCCCTTGCACCCTCTCCAAAAGGACCACTACATTAAAAACCACCATTCCAGGCGCTTCCTACCCCAAACCTCAGGATTGCACGCTAATTAGGGGTTATTTCCGCTGTCCTCCCCACCTCGTTCTTGCCTTGAGTCCTTCAGCGTCCATCCCCATTCTTTCTCCGCTCACAAGCCCTGAAGGGCTTATCTCAGTGGGATTCTTCTGCCTCTTACACCCAGCGTTAAGCGTTCAGCGGTCCTGACGTTAAAACCCAGAAAGATTTCTGTCCATGCAAGAGGTAGACGAGTTCTCGAGTGGGAGAAAGGCAGTATCCCCGTGCTGGGTACAACGCTGGGCAGACATGGAAGACAGGGATAAGGGGTCAGGGGACAGAGGAATTAAGAAAGCCAGCTCACTGCTCTCTGAAACCCCGTGGATGTTTAGCGGGGGGGGAGAGGGGGTATGCTGGCAGAGCGTTGAGGCCATCACCCGACCCCCGAGCACCCCCGGGGCTGAGGGAAGGAGGCAGACAATAACACCTGCGATCTATCACGACGTGGAAATGTGTACAGTAATGCGGAGTAATTGCTCTTTCCGCTTCCAGAGGGAGCTCAAAGCTGGAAAAAATCAAGGTTAGAGTCTTCCAAACTGTAAACAATTTCCACAGGGCACATCCGAAGAGCAGGCAGATAGACAGAGAGACGGGCAAAGAGTGAGAAATCTCCCCGTTTGTCTCAGAAGGGACGTTAGGATTCATTTAACATCCTGCGAGAGGGGATAAAGGCTCTGTCAAGGCGTATTAACCCGTTTAGCTACGGCACAGGGCTGAGAAACGTTTACCTGCGTGCAGCAGGGAGAAACACGGGGAGGGGGGAAAGGGGGGGGGGAGGGTACAAGGTGAACTCCTTGCTCATCACATTACCCGGGCTGATGCGCTGCAGGATCAGCGCTGAGTTAATTAATTCACTGCAGACCACAGGGTTGTTTAGCTGGTGCATAAAATCCCGTCTAGAAACAGCAATTTGTTTATGTCACGTTCACGCAGGGACCTCCACTGCTTGGAAAGATGCTGATATCCCGCCTGGTTTGGGCTTGATTTCGGGTGTTTAGGTTCGTGTGATGCAGCCGGGCGTCAGGCTGTAGCGTGGGATGTATGTATTATATACATCCATCCCTGCTCGCGCACCTTTCCCTGTAAGTTTCTCTCCATGTAACTGCGCTCATCCCTGCTCGCAGGGATGTTATTAACCACGGAGAATCCCACCCGGCGGTTCGCAGCTCGGTAACGGCTGACACTAAAAATTCAATGATGACTCGGAAGTGTCACACGCTAATTAGAAGATGCGTCTAGCGCGGACCCCTGGAAGAGAGGCTGGGACTTGGGATCTGGGGAGAGAGGTTACTTCCCCACTGCAATGGGTTTGGCCAGTGCTCAAGAGGTCGAAACCCATCTTTGTCTTCATCCTTGTCCTCATCTTCATTTTCATTCTCATCCTCATTGTCATTCTCATCTTCATCCTCAACCTCATCTTCATCTATCCTCATCCTCTAGCCCGAGTTGTGACCACCCCGTGCTGCCCCCCATCATGCCTCATCTTGAGCTTCAGATCTTAGACACGGTCGCTACCTGCAGCTTCCCCATCATTTCCCGCAAACCCCCAGGAGTTGGCAGGGGGTCGATCCCCTCTCCCTGTCCTGCTGATCCCCGCCACTGAGTCAGCGCCGCACCCACCTTCCCCCCGCCCCGCTCCCCCCTCCAGCCTGCCAGGACTCGGAGCAGTGTCATAACCCCTGTGTAAATCACCGGGAACAAGCCGGAAGTTCGTTTCCTTCGGGGAAAAATAAACAAGTAAAAATAAATAAATGAACATGGCTTTATTGCTCTTTTAACAGGGAGATGGCTTATAAAAGGAGGGAAGGGGGACAACAGAAGAGGAGGGAAAAACAAGAAAGTACATGAAGGAGTCAACACCGTCTCCCTGATAAGTCATTAAGCCTTTATCCTCCACCAATTAACCATACCCCACGGGGCTGCTGCTAGCAGATAAATTGGGATGAAAACTACAGGATCCCCTCCAGTCCCGGCGTGTGCCCCACCATCAACCCTAGAGCCGCAGGTCCTGGGTCAGCCCCCGGGAGCAGGGCCGGGAGCTGAGAAATAGCCTCCGGGAGCAGGACAGGGTCAGCCTCCGGGAGCGGGACAGGGTCATTCTCCGAGAGTGGGACAGGGTCAGCCCTCGGGGTTGGGTCTGGGAACCCCGGGACAGCCCCCAGGAGCGGGAGCTCCGGACCGCCCCCGGGAGGGTGTCTGGGAGCGTCACGGCAGCCCCCCAGAAGCGGGAGCCCCGGATAACCTCCGGAACCGGGACAGAGTCAACTCCGAGCATTCCCCCAGGAGCGAGTCCAGGAGCTCGGGGCATCTACCAGTAGCCGAAAAAGTTCAGACCCCGGGAGAGGGTCTTGGAGCCCCGTGGCAGCCCCCAGGAATGGGTCCAGGAACTCTGGGCAGCCCCCGGTAGCCGAACACTCTCATTACCCGGGAATGGGTCCGGGAGTCCCGGGCAGCCCCTGGGAACGGGGCCGCAGAGCCGTTGCGCACCCGCGTTGGGAGACATCAGAAACGGAGAGCGCAAGGATGGGGTCGCGAAAGTGTCTTCGGCCCCGGGATGCTCCTTTAGAGCACAGAGCCCTGGGGTGACTCCTCTTTTGGGCTGCCAAAACTTTTCCTGCTGCTTTTTCTTTCGTTTATGTATTGTTATCCCCACCCCGCAACCCGCTGGCCCCAATTTTTAAACTTGTCACCCCGCGCTGGAGCCCTGGTCCATGCAGCGTTGTCCGGCAACAATAGATATTTTCTGCTACATATGGAGCTGCGAGGGGATGTGCATGAGTATGCTAAAATGCCACCTTCCTTACCTGTTGTTTTTCTTAGCTACTTCGAACAAAAGGCACCCCGGATGCTGCGCCTTTTCTCTCTCTCTCTTTTTTCACTGAATTAATTCCAAATATTTGGTACACAAACTTAGCGAGCCTAAAGGAGATTAATTTTTCCAGAGTAATCCAATTAAAAGATTTCTAAAGTAATCTTTTTTTTCTTTTTTCTTTTTTTTTTTTTTAATAGTGCAAGGCTAAAAGAGGAAAATCGTTTTTATGACAGTGATTTATTGTACCAGTTTGGGCTGTAGAAAGAGGCTTTCCTCGCTTGAAGACCATTCTTCCCCCTCACATGCACCTCTGAGGTGGCAGATACACCCTAGTATAGAAGTGGCTGAATCTGTTTATCTGATTTTATTTAATTTTTCCAGAAATGATACCATCCAGGCAGGAATCTTCTCCATCAACGTCCCGATGAAGGGAGTTTGATCGCTTACAAGTACCCTAGACTTTCTAAAGTGCTAATAGATTTATGGTCTCTTTTCCGACGCCCATCCAGAGTAATTAGCACATATGTTCTAAATAGATGATAGTTTTGTGAGCAATAAAGCAATTACCCGTCGCTGGAGCTGACAGTTCCTCCAACTAAACTCCAACCAGCAGCTAATTGGAAAAGTCATTTCAGCTCCATTGTCTGCAATTAGTTCTGCTAAACTATTACACCCAAAATACCTGGTTTGAGGTTTATTTTTTTCATTTCTATTTGCATTTATAAACGTTTACCAAGTCACGCGTAACTTTTACAGGCGGCCAGTGTCTCTAAGGCTGGGGGTTTTTGATTTGTTGTTTTTTTTTTTTCAATCCCTCTTTTCGCATCCAAGAAGCCACGCTCCCATCTTGACGATGCTGGAGGACACAAACGTGTCCACTCTGTTGAGCTGGGGGGCAGGGGGATGAAAACCTGATTTTCCTGGCCAGTGCAGCCAAGCGAGCTGGCTAGAGCGGTGGGGAGGAAGGAAAAGGGTAATTTAGCTTAAAAATAAACCCAAATTCCCCTTCCACAGCAGCTCTGAATTTAAGGACAGCCTGGATCACGCACCCACCCCGCTCAACTCCAGCAACGCAACTCGCAGGTAGCTCTGCGTTGGACGTGTCCATCTCCCCCCACTCCCAGTCCTACTTGGAATCAGGGTATTCATCTGCACTAGGGAACTAGGGGAAAGGTCGGTGGGTCGGGGGATGCCCTGTTCTGTCCCACTCCCATTCCTACTTGGAATCAGGATATTCGTCTGCACTAGGGGACGAGGGGAAAGGTCTGTGGGTCGGGGATGCCCTGTTCTGTCCCACCCCCCAAAAATGCCTCCTCCTCGGGGGTGAAAACAATTAAACAAGACGCGTTCGGGGCGTGAGGGGTGAGGGCGTGTGTGTGATTGTGGTGTGGATGAGGACTTGTGCACAGTGAGTGGAAAAAATGAGTTAAACATCAGTTTGACGCCCCACCGGAGCTTCAAAGTGTACACCGGCTGGATTCCTTCTACTTAATTTAATCTTTATTGGACTGGGTTTCTCCTCACCATCTATTCACCAAAAGTCCCAGCAAAATGTACCACAGAAGACAAGAAGAAGGACGGGGGGAAGGAGGAGGGGCAGCCGGGGAGGAGGGGGGCCGAGAGGGGGGAACACGACAACACACGGAGAAGAGGGGAGGACTGTTTTAGTCCTTCATTTGAACCACAGGTATTTAGCAGGGAGGCACTCCAAGGAGTTTGAAGTAGGTCCTCTTAAGTCAAGACTTCTGCCCAGGACTTGAGCTGGTCCTGGAGTGAGAAAGATTTGCGTGTTGGGATGGGAACTTTGTAGCCTTAGCAACAAAGTAGTCACTTGAAGGAATTTTACAGCGAAACCATCTCAAGACTGAGAAAGAAACGACAATTTCTGAGCGGCTAGGAGGGAAGAGACTGCTTGAGATGGCTTGAGCCTCTAAACAAAGCTTTTTCTATTTGCCAGCGGCCCCCAGGTTTGCCAGCCTTTCGTTCTCCTTTTTTTTTTTTTTTCTCTCAGTTAAGTTTCTAAAATAATATTAGTAGTAATAATAAAAAGAAAAGAATAACCATCTTTGGGAAAGTGACCCGCAGAAAACAGCGGGGACCCCCGTCGCTGGGCAAAGTCACAGAAAACCGGCAGCCCCCCTCCGAAAACCACCTTATCCCGGGCATCTGGAGCCAATTCCTTTTCTTGACACCCTCAATAAGCGCAAATTAAGCGAAATTCCGGATTTCGAGAGTGAGGGAAAATAATGTCGGGCCGCTTCTTCGTGCTGCTCCTCCGAGCATCACGCTCGGGGAAGGTCCCTGCCGGCCGGGTGTTGAGAAAGGATGGGGGGTTTCTGGGGTGTTGTTTGTCTTCCCAGACCCATTCTAGTGGGGGAAGGGGGGTGGGGGATGAGGAGTTACAGTTGTCCCTCCGCAGGCGCGCGGGGTGCGCGCATGGCAGAAAGCTGCTGTAAAGGGCTGCCCATAAGGGTCACTAGTGCGCGAGCGCCCATGGGCACGCACCCCTCCAGTAAAAGCATTTTCGTTGCTGCCAAAGCACACACACCCCTTTCTCTCCGTCTCTTTTTTTTTTTCCTTGCTTTTTCCATTACGAGCGATTAGATGGTGTCTATTCAAAGTTGCTGATCCAAAGAGAAAATAGCAGTAGATAAAAGGAGATTTCAAGTGACCTCCTCGTCCCTTTCACACCAACCTGAGCCCCAGAATAGCCAAGGATCAACTCGGACAAAAGCCTTTTCCTTTTTCCCTTTCAGCTTCAGAAGATTCAGTGCAAGGGGTTAACAATAAAACATATAACTCTAGCCCCGTTTTTTGGTAGGATCAGGCAATTTTGTGTACCTTATTAACGACACTGTTGTGTATGCCCGGGTTTCATCCCTTGAAATGTGTGAATAATACCCAGGAAAAAAAAATTAAAGAGGAAGAAAGAAGGAGCGAGGGAGAAGCAGCCTTTTGGTGGTAAAATACACAGCAGTCATTTACAGCTTTCGTGCAGGGCTGGAGAGATTTGCTGTATTTATTCTGTTTCGTTTAAACTTTTATCTGAAGCGCATCACCGTCCTCCCCACGCAAGGCAGAACTCGCTGTAATAAACATATCTTAACTCCTTGACAGCTTAAGCGAAAACGCTGAGGTTTATTACTCAAATCAACTCCTGATGAGGTAAATTTGATTGTATTGCTGGCTGTTCTCACCAGAATTTACTGTATTTCTTTTTCGCCCTCACCAAAATCCCTTTTTTTGTAGCGTCTTGTCTCGGGTGTAAGGGGAGAAAGTGATGTTATACATCTAAACATCTCGAAGGAGACCTGTGGAAAGTCCAGCTCGAATCTACTCCTGACATGAACTAATCACCTCAGTAAAAAGAAATGGGATCTCTGACAGGTAACTATTATGAGACTGATTATATCCTGCCGCCGGTTGTGTTGTCAGGACAATCTCACAACTTCCCAACTCGTTTCCAAACGTCAGCCCTATTATCAAAAGCTCCAGCCCAGTTTGGGATCATAAATAACCCCCGAATTCATCCTTAACAGAAGCTGGGGAGGGGGGTTTAGCTCACGCTCAGAAGTGTTTCAGAGCAAAGCCTCCTGTTTAATAGATTTTATACCACTGCTTTTTGCTCCTTTTTTTATTTTTTTAATTATTATTAATATTGCTGTTTCTTTTGGCTTCAGTGCTGGGATCACCGCAGCTTTATTTGAGTCGAACATAAATATTTAGTACTGGTTTCAGCAGCGTGTGTGGAAAATGATTCCCAGATTCGCTTTATACAAGGGGAGGGAGGTTTGATTTGCATCAAGAGGTCATCAATTCCTTTTCCCGGAGCTCTCACTTGGAATTGCTGCTTTATGCTATTAGACAAGTGGCCTTCAGTCTGGGGGCTTTTCTCTCCTCTCTCCACACAGACGTGGTGTGGTTTGGGTTTTTGCTTCTTTTTTTAACTTACAGACGTAGGTTTAATTGGGTGGGATTTTTTCTTTCCTTTTTTTTAAATCTTATTTAAATAAGTAAATAAATAGAGGCAGACTTTGGGATGCTCAGGCACTTCAATTTGGAGGAATGGCGAGTTGTGATTTAGCTCCCTGGTTTTTCTGGGTTGTCACCGATGCCCGGTAGTTTCTGAGCATGGCACAAATGACAAACCCCCAGCTCCAACATGTTCCCGCTGCCGGGGATGCTGCAGGGAAAGCAGATTGTCTTCCCGAGGGGGTGGCAGAGATGGGGAGAGGTAGAAGACTGCAGGATTGGGGTGAGGGACCGCTGTCACACTGCTTCTTTGTCAATCCCATCTGAAATAATTCCAGGGAAGCAGAAGGTGTGCGTGGAGGGGAAAGGGTGGTGGCGGGTCGAGGTTAAGCATATGTGGAGATTGAGGAGCACTGGCCAGGGACACACACACACACACACACATTTATGACACGAGGACCCTCCCCCCAGGGGTTGTGGACCTGCTGGGATGTGCAACCACACTGCACAACACAGGGATGTTGGACACGACCTCAGAAGGGTATTTCTGAGCAAAGGGAGGAGGATTCTGCTCCTAGAAGTAATGATACTTTTAAAAAATAAATAAATAAATAAACGAGTATGTGCATGATGGGGTGGGCCAGGGGTGCTGAGCACAGAAAGGTGGAGGCCCTCTTTCCCAAGGCCTTCGGTGAGAGGTAGAGAAGAAACAACCTGGTTGATGGATTTGGGTGATAGTGACAGGGATACCTTGAGGGCAGCCCACCCCAGAGGTCCTGGTGGATGGAGTTGGTGAAGGAATCCATCCCTCCATCATCGAGCTTCCTTTAGAAAACAGCAGGGGTGGGTACAAAGAACCCCAGGGCTGTGGCTCCCGGGCAGGTGCTGCGGGACAGCAGCCCAAACTGCTTCACCTCCTCTGGAGAGTCCACTCTGGCTCCCTCTCCATCCTCCGGGCTGCCCTGGGTGATGCAACCCACCAGAGACCCCTTTTTGAGGGCAAAGGTGGGGATAAAATTGCCCCTCCTAAAGCTTAACCTTCTACCTGCACATCCTTAAACAAGTTGGTTATCCTTCAGGTCTGGTCAAGAGTTTCTGCTGGAGGAGGGGGAGTAGATGTGGTGGAGTGAAAAGGAGGAGAAAAAGAGTGAGGAAAAAAGGGCAAAAGAAGAAAAAAGGCCTTGGGAGGAAAGGCCCCATCATCGATGATAAGAAATGAGGCCTCTCCGGGCATTGCTGGCTGCTGAGGCCTGGCCTCAGCCCTGGGAGTCCTGGGGATGGCTGAATGAGCACAGGGACACACGTTTAAAGCTGGGTCCAGAGGAGTCTCTTTGTCACCAGTTACATCCCAGCTCCGGAAAAGGGGCTTCCCCGACAGCTCCCACCGAAGAAGGCACCTAGGGAGGTGGCTGAGGTGGGACAACACGCACAAGGGAAGGGACCCAAAGAAGACCCACTCTGATCTTATGTCTTAAAGGTGTTTGCTGGTTAGAACAAGAGCTAAACACCCTAAAAATGAGGAGCGAGAGGGACGTTTTGCACATCAGAGCTGCTCGCTGCTCCCTGTGACAGCAGCCTGGCATTTATTGTCCTCCTTCCATCTCACTCCCTACCTCCTTGTGTACATACACACACAGATATATATATATATTTACACGTATATATGTACATCTGTGCCTCTGTAAGTGTATTTTTTTATATATATATGCTTCCTGGTAGAGCTTTTGGCAGGTGAAGCAGGCACTTCACTTGTGTTTTGCAAAATGCAGACTGCAGACAGCAGCTCCCAGCCCTGCCACTTGCAAAATAATAATAATACCATAAACTGGGGGTTATGTTATAGTCTGGCCCCCTTCACAACTCAACCTCCACCAGAAATAGCATGTCACCATTAATCTCCAAAAGGAACTTTTCCTTTCCAGAGGGGGCAAGAGGGATGCAGAGCGGAGAGAAACCATCACCGTCCCGGGTTGGGTTACACCAGGATGGGGAAGAAAGAGAGACATAGAAAAAGAGGACAAAAAAATTGGCGGGGGGGGGGGAAGGTGGGGGTGGAGGGGGTGGGCGGAAAAAGACCCTACATTCTTCCAAAACTCTGCCACCCTCAGATCCCAGCCTGGACCTTGGCCTGGGGAAAACGGGGACTGGGAAGACGGAGGGAAAAATTAAGCCTGAGCACATCCCTAGCATGGTCTCCTCTCCCCACTCCAGACCCGCAGAGGTTAAAAAGCAATCAAAGCTCATTTCCCAATTAAATGTGAGTTGTGACCATTTCTAAGTGTCCTTGCAATTTGTCGGGGAGAGGAAATACCTCCCGCCGCTTGAACTGTGCTTTAACCTGGTCAGCTGAGGCATGAGGCTGCTTTTATTGATGGATTCCCCCCGCCCTGGCCCCCATCCTGGCTCCCTCCCCAGGCTCCAGCACAGCCCCGGGATGCTGCAGATGGGATTTCCCCTGAGACTCCAGCAAACTTCACCGGCCCTTTCCGCATCGGTTAGTTTTGAAAACCCTACATTTAAAATTCTCCTTCCCTCATCACGCAAGCAAATAAAAGCCACCAAGCGTTTACAGCCAGGCGAAGGGAGAAAAATACCTCAGCCGCTGCACACACACAAATCCGCCCCCCTCTTTTTTTTTCTTTTTTTCCCCTAGACCAGCGCAATTTGAGCGGGTTTTGGCTTCCACCTGATTGCGGTTGCTTGCAGCCCGGCTGGGAAGCATCTGATAGCTACCACTTTAATCTGTTGACACTATCACCCCGGATAAACAGGCTGCCATCGATCTTTTCATTAGGTGATCAAATAACAAACAGAGCAGGTGAAAGAGCTTTAGGATGCTCTCGCACTTCCCCAACGCGCCGTCCTGCCGCTGCTGCTGCCGCTACAAGTTGTGCTGGGCTGATGTTCGTGGGGTGGATACATGCGTGGGTCAACCTTGAGAGTCACCACGGAGCTGGGGGGGGGGGGGGGGGGGGGGCGGAGAGAGGGGGTACAGTGGAAATATGCACACACGGTGCTGGGGGGGGGGGGGGGGGTGGAAAGGAAGGGGAAAGTGGGGAGGGAAAGGGACAAAATGAGGGTTAAACGCTTCTCCCTCCGCCCAAATAACTGGATGGCGGAGGGTGAGGGGGCAGCTCGGGGTTGGGAGGTTTGGAGGGTGGGTTGGGGAAGATCTCCCCGCCAAGTGTCGCGGCCACACTCCCATCTCTCCTCCCCCGCCCCGAAACCCCGAGGAAGGAAGCGGCGACTTGCCTGGGGTGTCCCGGCGTGGTCGCGGGAGCCGGGAGGAGCCGGGCTGCGGCTGCTGTGGGTCCGTCCACCTTCTCCCAGGCTTTTCTGCCTCTGTCTGTGTCTGTGTCTCTGTCTCTCTCTCTCTCTCTCTCTCCCCCTCTCTCTCCGTGCCTTGCTCTGCCTCTTTTACTTCCCTGTCTCTTCACAGTCTGGGGAGTAAAATGTAGATGATATACATACCGAGCTTGCCTTTTTTGTCCGATTTAATCTTATTCGTTTCACCTTTTCACTGACCAAGAGACAGGAGCGAGAGTTTATTTGGAAAGAGGGGGAGAGAGGAAAGGAGCCTAGTGTTGCATAGTCAATAACATCCTTTTTATCAATGCGATATACAATAGAGATAGCTTGGCCAAGGGGACTCATTGAAAATCTCTTCATTATTTCGGGGCAAAATCAAGCATTTTTGTTGATCTCAGAAATGATGAAGGATTCTCCTCTTCAGCCAGCTCCGAGACTTTGCATTTCAGAGTTGACAGGGAAAGAAAGAAAGAGACAGAGTGAGAAAGAAAGAGAGAAAGAAAGAGAGAAAGAAAGAGAGAAAGAAGGAAAGAAAGAAGGAAAGAAAGGAAAAAAAGAAAGAAAAGAATCACCATCACAATACATCAAAGTTGAGAAGAGTTTGTTTATTTTTATTTTTAAATGAAATCAACATCTCTGTACAAAAATTAACAATAAAACTTCTTCCATATCTTTCAGCTCCCTTTCCTCCTGTGCAGGTTTTTTCCTTGCTTTCCAGTCTGATTATAAACTTTTAAAGGACGTAAGAAGAGGTGAGTTGGGTGGGGATTTGTTTGCAGCTTCTTTTTTTCTTTTTTTTAACAGTTCTTTCTTTCTTTTGTCACTTTCTTTCGACCCAAAGCGAATTTCAGACCTCTGGCAGGAGGGGGGTGCTGCCAGCGAGACAGGCTTGGTGACAAAAATGGGATAAAAAATGGGAATTTCGAGGTTTTTCTCTCCAGATCGGTTTTCTATGAAATATAAAGTAGGGGGGGGAAAGGGGCAATTAATATTTTTAAAAAGAAGGAAGGATGTGAAAGGTCTCAGAGACTGGCATACTAACCCCCCACATACCCCAAGACCCCCCCTTGTCTCCCCCGGGCCTCCGGCTCGGTGCCCACTAGATGGCAGCCGGCGCCAGCGATTCCCGCTCCGCGCCGCCGCCGCCGGGGCGGCGGAGAGAAGCGCGGAGAGGAGCGGAGCAGTGTGACATCCACTCAACCCCCCCACCACTCATCCTTCCTCTGCCCATCCTTTCTTCTTCTTCCCCTTCCCCACCACCTGCACAGAGCAACTCACTTGGGGAAGGGTCCCTTCTGGGTGGGGGGTCAGGGTGAGAGGAAGGGGGTTGGGGATGTTCTGACCACTCATCCCTACCCCCAAAAAAATAAAAGTATAAGGGGAGTAGGGGGAAGAAAGTGGATGTGTGAGGGGCGGAATGAGGGGTGGGAGGGCGGGAAGCTAAAAAAGCCCGAAGTGGAATGGGGACGTACAGGGATGTAAATGTGTGCGGAGATATGTGAGAGGGGTGCGGAGACGTGCATGTGCAAGGATGCGCGCACACGCGCGGCTGCTCCCTCCGAGCAGCGAGCTTGGCTTCTTCTCCATCGTTAGCCCCCGACACCGGCGTGAATTTTGAGACTGGGAAAGGAGAAAGAGAAATCCTGATTTCAGATGAGAAAGATTGGGTGGGGGCATAAATAATTATAAATAAATAAATAAATAACCCACCAACTTTTCACGGGGAGCCCGCATCGTCACCTTTTAATTCCCCCCCCTTTCCGCCTATCGCAATGCATCCTCTGCTGCTGATGGTGGGAGAGAGCAGGGCGGTGAGGGAAGAGAGAGAGACCGTAGACGACCCATGCTAATCAGGTCTCAAAGTAAATAGCAGCGCAGGGCGATCTCAATGTAAATTGTGCTTGTCAGAAGAATCCCCTCTCCCTCCCTCTACCCTCCCTCACTCCCCCCCAACACCCCCTCCCTCGCTTCTCTCCTCCCATCCCAGTCAGTAGGTAGCGAGAATGAAAAAAAAAAAAAAAAAAAAAAAAAAAAAAGAAAGAAAGAAAAAAAAAAAAAGGGGGGGGGGGGAAAAAATGGAATAAAAAAAATAGCGGTGGGGGGGTAACCAATGGAGTGAAGGAGGCTTGGCTAACCTTAGCCTCCCATTTTCTCTCCCCCCCAATTCAGGGCTCTGACCAGTCAGTCGCCTTTGATTATCAGTTGCCAGCAGCCCTTCTCTTGGCTCCTTGACACGAGCTCCATATAAGGCAGCGATCTCCATAGAAACGTGTCAGTTTCAATAGTAGTGTCAAAGTTCACTATATACAGACATTCGCGCAGATCCCCCTTTCGGAAACATTGCTCTGCTAGGCTTCCCGTTTAAACGCATTCATTTTTTGGGTCTCTCTCTCTCTCTCTCTCTCTCTCTCTCCCCCTCTCTCTCTCTCTCTCTCTCTCTCTCTCTCTCTCTCCCTCTCTCCCATTTCTTGCATATTCTATTAGTTGTCTGCCTTTTTTTTTTTTCCTCCCCTTCATCTCCCTCTTCTCTTCCCTTTTCTTCTTTTTTCCACCCTTCCTCCTTGTGTCTTTCGCTTCATTCCTGCAGGAGAAGAGAAGAAGAGAGAGAGAGGTGAAACTAAAAAAAAAAAAAAAAAAATCCGAGAAAGGAAGGAAAAAAGAAAGGGGGAAAAAGCAGAGAGAGAGACAGGAAAGAAAAAAAAAAAAAAAGCCCGGAGAGAGAGAACGCGTTCACATCTTAATACCGTTATTATTTTGACCGTTCTTGCCTATTTTTTCTTTTTTTATTTTGGGGGAGGGCTTCACCGCTGGCTGATGAGTTTTTGCTCGAAATACTTTTTTTAGGCGAACAAACAGACACAGACAAAAAAGAACGTTTTGGGGGTAATTTCCACCGATTTTTTTTTTTATCCTTTTTTTTTTTTTCCTCGCAACCCGGCATCGTGCGCTCTCACAGGAGAAGAAGAAGAAGGAAGGGGCAAGAAAGAAGGAAAGAAGAGGATTTATTTACCCGACCTACTTTGGATCTCTCTTTTTGCTGCGCGTGTCATTATTATTCCCGTTCTCTATTTTTACACTTCGCCGTGAATTCGTCTCCTCTGCGAATTTAGTCACATCCGATTTTTTTTTCCGATTTTTTTTTTTAAGGAAAAAAAAAAAAAGAGGAGAGAGAGAGCAAGCGAGCGGGAGAGAGACAGAGAGCGAGAGAGAGAGAGGGAGCAGCTCGGGAGAGAAAGAGCAGCGACCGGCAACCTCCTCCTCCTCCTCCTCCTCCTCCTCCTTGCCGCCGCCACAGCAGCTCAAACTGCCTCAGCCCCCCGCCCGCCTCCACCGCCGCGCTGCCGGGCTCCGCCGCCCTGCATGGCTGACTGCGCCCTGCCCTGGACCTGGCCCCCGGACACCTCCATGCCCTGATCTCCAACACCGAACGGCTTATTTCTGCTCCTCCCGCCTTTCCCACAACCCGCACCGGCTACAACAGCAGCAGCACCGACAGCGGCAGCAGCAGCACCGACAGCGGCAGCAGCGGCGGCCGGGCCCCGGCGGCGAGCGGCGAGCGACGACCTCCTCCTCCTCCTCTTCCTTCCCCTCCTCCTCCTCCTCCTCCTCCTCCTCCTCCCTCTCCTCCTCCTCCTCCCTCTCCTCCTCCTCCTCCTCCTCCTCCTCCTCGGCGGCGCGGCGGCTTCCTCTATGCCCGCACATCCTCCGCGCCCGTAGCGCCCGGACCGCGTGTGGTGGCTGTGCCCGTGTGTTGTGTGGTGCTGCCGTGTGCTCGAGTGGGGAAGAGCCGAGCCGTGTGCCGGGCGTGTGCTTGCGTGTGCGTGTCCGGCGTGGTGGTGGTGGTGTTGTTACTCCTCTGAATGCCTCTCCTCCCGACAGCCTTGTTTGCCGTTTCTGATTTTGCAACTTGAAGTGGCGGCGGCGCGGAAAGGGGGGGGGGGGGTGGTGGTGGTGGAGGAGGTGGTGGTGGTGGAAGGAGGGCGAGGAGAAGCGGTGAAAGCCGGGGAGAGAAGGAGCGGAGTGAGGAAGAGGCCAGGAGGGGTGTTTTAAAGAAGGGGGGGGGGGGAAGAAAGAGAGAGCAGGAAAGGGAAGAAAAGGGAAAGGGAAGGGAGGAAGAGGAAAGGGGGGAAAAAGAAGAGAGGGAGAAAATCCTCCGTCACCCCCTCCCCCTCCCTTAAAGGAAAAAAAAAAAAAGAAAAGAAGAAAGAAAAAAAAAAACATTAGCGAGAGGAGGGGGGCTCGCGGCGAAAAAAAATAAATAAAATAAAGAAAACGGCAGGAGCGGCTCCATCCGGCGGCAGCGGCGGCAGCAGGGCAGCGGCATCCGAGGCGGAGGCAGGCGGCAGGCAGGGTCCTCTCGCTCCCCGCTCGCCCCCGGCTCCCGGCCGGCCGCCTCGCCCCCCCCACCCCCCGGCAGCCCGCAGCGAGACGCGCCCGCGCTCCCCAGCACTTTTTTGGGCCCGAGATATGGCAATGGTAGTTAGCAGCTGGCGAGATCCGCAGGAAGACGTGGCCGGGGGAACCCCGAGCGGCCCCAACCCCTCCGCCGCTCAACCGGCCCGGGATCAACCAGCCCAACAGGGGGGTTCGGCAGCACCGCACACCCCGCAAACACCAAGTCAACCAGGACCCCCATCCACACCGGGTACGGCCGGGGACAAGGGAACGGGTCAGCAAGGCTCGGGGCAGAGCCAGCAGCACATCGAGTGCGTGGTGTGCGGGGACAAGTCCAGCGGCAAGCACTACGGCCAGTTCACCTGCGAGGGATGCAAAAGTTTCTTCAAGAGGAGCGTCCGCAGGAACTTAACTTACACATGCCGCGCCAACAGGAACTGTCCCATCGACCAGCACCACCGCAACCAGTGCCAGTACTGCCGCCTCAAGAAGTGCCTCAAAGTGGGCATGAGGCGGGAAGGTGAATATTTCTTCCCTATTATGCTATCGCTCCTCTTCTTTTCTTTTTATTTTTTCTTTTTTTCTTTACTTTCTTTTTTTTTTTTTTTTTGAGGGGGGAGGGGGGTGAGGGGAGGTATTTGGGGGGGGGGGGGTGTTGGGTTGTTTTAATCTTTTCTTCTGCCCCCCCCATCCCTAACCCCATACCCTTCCCCATCTATCCGTCTCCCCACTCCGCGGCTTTGCAAGGCTTGTGTGAGTGTGCCAAGGGGATTTCTCTGGCTGTAATGTGAGCGTGTAATATGCTGTACGAGTACCTATATGCCCTATATATCCACACACAGGCGCGCACACGTGTGAGCCTGTGTATATCTATACGTATAATCTATACCTCCACGGAGATCTAGGTCTCTCTCTCCTATATCTCCATGCACATGTCAATCTCTCCCCCTTGCCTGCACTCCCATCTGGCAGCTTTGCGCCAGGTTTTGTTATTGTTGATGGTGGTTGGTGGTGTTTTCTTTCTTTTTTTTTTCCTTTTTTTTGTTTTGTTTTTAGCCTTGCTTTTCGGTTTGTGCTTTCCTGCCCTCCTCCCGCTCCTCCCCAGCTAAACACCCCACCACATACACCCCCTTTCCCTTTTTTCTTTTTTTTTCCCCAGCACCGCCGCGCTTACCCCTTTCCCCTTCCTCATTGTGCTGATAATTTATTATTAATATTAATTATTATTATTACGACCGCTCGCTGAAATATTTATGGTGTAGCTGCTACCCACGTTCCCCCCCCGCCTTTCCTCTCACCGCTCCCCTGTGTGTGTGTTTGGATGTGGTTTTGTCTATTGTTGGCATCAGACCGGGGGGGTGGGGGGAGATACATCTCTCTCTCCGTACGAAATGTGCTTCCATTCAGCTTCCTTCCCCCCCCAACTCCCCCCCACCCCGCTTCCACATCCCCCCCTTCCGCCCCATCATTTTTCCTTTGAAAACCCGCAACACTTCTCGGTAAACCCATTTCTCAGCCTCATTTGTTTGTTGTTTTTATTTATTTCTGGTTTTCTCCCTCCTGAAAGAAAGATGAAAGACATGTAAGTAGGGATTAAAAAAAAATTTAAAAAAAGAGGAAAAGGGGTGGAAAAAAGAAGAAAGGGGGTGGGGGGAAGAGAGAGGGGGAAATGTACTACTGTATCTCTGCTTCCCTGTGCTTCCCGGTGCCCCGGACTGTGCCTCTGTGTGAGATTTGGCCTTGTTTTCACTCCATGCGTTCAAAGGAAAGTTTGTGACTGAACCGGGTTTCTCTACTTCTGTCATTTCTTTTCTCTCTCTCTCTCCTTTTTTTTCCCTTTGCCTTAGCACGCTGCTCATTTTATTTCTTCAGTAAACTCCACCCTCTCCTTAAAGCCTGCATACAAATCGCGATTTATAACCTTTTCACCGGTCCTCCTCGTTTTTTAGCAGAACTCGCAGCCTTGCATCTGGCAGCGGGCTCCGCACCATTCCCAGCTACACCTCTCTTTATTTATTTGATTACTTATTTTTTTATTTTCTTCCTCCTCCTCTCCTAGAGTCACTGTAGTTTTCCTCGCTTTTTCTTGCGTAGGAAGATTTCCTGACCTCTTTTCTCCTCGAAACGTAATTTTCTCGGTTTGCAGGAATAAGTTTTACCCTATGACATGTCGTTAAAGATGTCTCAGAGTCATGCCAAGGAAAAAGTCGATTTTATTTTTTTTTTTTTTTTTTTTTTTTGGCGGAGCGGGAATTACTGCTGCCTTAATTGCTTGGGTTTGTTTTGGTTTTTTTTAAATTATATGTGCCACGAGAAAAAGGAATTAGGCTGATCCAGCTCTGGGAAAAAAAAAAAAAAAAAAAGAGCTCGGAATTATGACGACTTCATTGGTAGCTTCAGGGGTTGTTGTTAGGAGTCTGGGAGAAAAGGAGGGGGGAAAGAACAAAATTAAGGAAGGAGGTGGAAAATTAGAAAGGAAAAAAATCTAAACACGTTACAGTGGTGCTCGCAGTTAATTGAAAAATAACTGCCAATTTTACAAGCTGATGTAAGAGGCAGAGGTGGGCTGGAGGGCAGCAAAACGAGAGATGTTCCGGGAAAAGAAAACGAGGAAGTTGAGTTGAAAAAAAAATAAGAAGAAGTGTCACACCAAAAAAAAAAAAAAAAAAAAAAAAAAGATGAGTGATCTGCCTGTGCGTGTGTGTGTGCGTGGTGTGGGTGTGCAGGGAAGGAGCCGCATCTTCCTCTTCTTCCCCCCCCCTTTTTTCCCTCCTCCTAAAGTTACCTTTGTTTACATGGCATGCGGCTGCGAACGCTGGCACTGATGGAGTAAAACACACGCACACGCTTTAAAAAAAAAAAAAAACCACCCAACTTTGGTCAGCTTTCGGGACTCGAGGCATGCTTACGCTCTGTGTGGAGATGGTTAATGAATCCAGTGTTTTTGCAGTTGCAAGCTTGTGCATTCACTGTGCAACGCTGACTGCAGGCTTTTTGCAGTGGCAACAGCGCACCAAAAGATATTAATTGCACCGTGCCCTTTTTTTACCACGAATGTTTGGCTATTGTAAGTTCGGACTTTTGTTGTTGTTGTTGTTGGTTGGTTGCTTGTTTGTTTTATTTATCTTTTTTCTTTCTTTCTTTCTTTCTTTCTACCACTCCCCCCCACCCCCCACCCCCACCCCACCCCTCTCCCTTTCCCCTGATAACATTTTAATCTTTCTCTTCTTTTTAGCAAGGAGAACTTTGCCGGGTTGGGGAGGAGGTTGTTGGGGTTGTTGTGGGGGGGGAAGGGGGAAGTGTCCTTTATGGGAAACTGGTTTTGTGCAATAAAGTTAGCTGGGGAGGCTGCGACCTGTTCCAGCTCGAAGGGCAAAGAAGAAATGTTTTTGAAGAATAAGGATGAATCTGGTTGTTTGGGGGGAGGGGGTTCCTAGGGTGAATTGGTGTTTTGTTGGGTTTTTTTTATGAATTAATTTATTTTATTTAAAAAGCGACTTCACTTGTAAAATCTCAGTGCAACCAGGGCAATCGTCTGGGATCCACACCAGAGCTGGGCTATATATTTTTTAACAGCTGGCTGCGATTTTTAACCCCGTTTTCTCAACCACCCCGGAGGATTTCTTTGATTTTATTTTATTATGTTTTTTCAACGTGCGGGGTTGCCTTTTGTTGCAAGAGGGGAGGGGGGCCTGGTGAAGGTTGGGGGGGGTGTTGTGTGGATTTGTCTTGTTTGCCTTGGCTTCTTTTTTTTTTTTTTTTTCCCTTTCTTTCTGTTTAATCTGTGTTTATTTTGTAAAGCCTGTCTGCATTTGGGGGGTGGTGGGAGGTGGAAGGGGGGAGTACGCGCTTGGCTGCTGCTGGGTCTGCTTGAGCAAGGGCGTCGGGGCCGATGCTGGGGTCAGGGCCCGGGATGGGGATGGGGGATGTCGATGCAGCTGCCCGGCTCCGCATGCCTCTGTCTGTCTGTGCTTGTGCGTGTGCCGGGGGCAAGGGGAGAAGGAATAAGAAGGGGAGGAGGTTGGGGTTGTGGGGTGGTGGTGGTGAGATTGTTGGGGGTGCAAGAAGCCCAGGCATTGTCTCCGGCTGGCTGGCAGCGCCGGCGGGGAGATGCCTGCGATCCTCCTGGATGCACATTTCCTCTCCTTCTTTCCTTCTTTTTGTCAGCGGTTCAGCGAGGAAGGATGCCGCCCACCCAACCCAACCCCGGCCAGTATGCCCTGACCAACGGGGACCCCCTGAACGGGCACTGCTATCTCTCGGGATACATCTCCTTGCTTCTGCGGGCCGAGCCCTACCCCACCTCCCGCTACGGCAGCCAGTGCATGCAACCCAACAACATCATGGGCATCGAGAACATCTGCGAGCTGGCCGCCCGCCTGCTCTTCAGCGCCGTCGAGTGGGCCCGCAACATCCCCTTCTTCCCCGACCTGCAGATCACCGACCAGGTGGCCTTGCTCAGGCTCACCTGGAGCGAGCTTTTCGTCCTCAATGCTGCCCAGTGCTCCATGCCCCTCCATGTGGCCCCTCTCCTGGCCGCCGCCGGTCTTCACGCATCCCCCATGTCGGCCGATCGAGTTGTCGCCTTCATGGACCACATCCGCATCTTCCAGGAGCAGGTGGAGAAGCTGAAGGCGCTGCATGTCGATTCGGCCGAGTACAGCTGCCTGAAAGCCATCGTCCTCTTCACTTCAGGTGAGGGGAACGGGCTGGGAGTGAAGTGGAGGAGGAGGTTGGGAGTGCGCCGTGGGGAAAAAAAATGTGGACAAAATGGGGAAAAAAAAAAAGAAAATTTGAATTTTTGGTGAAGAAAACATGTGAAAGGCCGAGGGATTGTAGAGCCTGAGGGGGTATGAATTGGCCCAAGGATCAGCCTCTCCTTCAACCTCATTGATGTTAGCATTTTAACCCCCTCTCCACCCCAAAACCAACACTAATACACGTGTATGGATATAGATATAGATATAGATATATAGATATATGGAGAGAGAGAGAAAAAGAGAGAGAGAGAGACATAAAACACCAAATTAAGTGGAGACCGTGGAAACATGCATGTTAACAATTTTTTGTTGTGTTTTTTTCTGTTGTGTTTTTTTTCTTTTTTCCCCCGGTGATAGATGGTTCGAATTAACTAGCGGGAAAGTGCATTAGCGTCGCCTTTGAAGTGCTCTGGTCGTAGCCTATAAGAATATAATATGTCTTCTATTATTGTAACCTGCAAGGGAGAAATTTATAAACATCAAAGGCAAACGATGTGGAGGAAATATAGGAAATGGAAACAAGGCGAGATAAGAGCCCTGGCACTGTCATTTTTTAATTATTATTCTAATTATCACCACGAATGGGCTAATTGCCACTTTTTCTGCTTGTTTGTTTTTCTTTCTCTTTCTTTCTTTCTTTCTTTCTTCCTTCCTTTCTTTCTTTCTTTCTTTTTCTTTCTTCCTTTCTTCCTTTCTTCCTTTCTTTCTTTCTTTCTTTCTTTCTTTCTTTCTTCCTTCCTTTCTTTCTTTCTTTCTTTTTCTTTCTTCCTTTCTTCCTTTCTTTCTTTCTTTCTTTCTTTCTTTCTTTCTTTCTTTCTTTCTTTCTTTCTTTCTTTCTTTCTTTCTTTCTTTCTTTCTTTCTTTCTTTCTTTCTTTCTTTCTTTCTTTCTTTCTTTCTTTCTTTCTTTCTTTCTTTCTTTCTTTCTTTCTTTCTTTCTTTCTTTCTTTCTTTCTTTCTTTCTTTCTTTCTTTCTTTCTTTCTTTCTTTCTTTCTTTCTTTCTTATTTTTTTCTTTTACCCCCCATGCACTTTCCCCTTCCCATCTTACTCCTCTCTTGTCCTCCTGCCCCCTACCCCACCATCCCCTCTATTCCAAACCAGTCCTCCCAGTTAGCCATCTAACTAAACACCTCCGATAAATCTGGCGTAAAACTAGGGCCGAGGCAAAATGAAAAGCATTCCTGAACAAAGATGGCAAATCGTTCAAAAAAAAAAAAAAAGAAAGAAAAAAAAAGAAAGGCCCTTGTTTAACAGCCAGCAGTTTTCACATCCATCAATATTTGTTGCCTTCCACGCATGAAAAATAGTATTTTCATTGTATTAAAATGACTCTTAAATTTACACAATATTGTAATGTAGCAAAATGCAGTATTAATATCGATTTGAGCATCGGGTAATTTATTTAGACAGGAGTCTCTAATTTGTATGCAGGGTGGTCGGAGACGTGTACTGTGACTGCCCCCTTTTCCTTCCAGTGCAAATGCAGTCTCACAGCCTTGGGAAGGGAATTATTTCTTTGCAGAGGATAAAGTGGGGATCTTAAAACAAATGGAAGATTTACTGAATAGCCGGCTCGACATTTTAATGCGTTTTATCTTAATAAGTCTTCTGGATGGAAACATGTTTTTCAAAAGTGACAAAGAGACCTCGCCGGCATTTATCAGGCTGATTTAACTCCGCAGGACTGCCTGCAGACTCGCAGACTTTCCCTTCCCATCCCTTTTTTTTTCAAGGGTGTTCATCAATACTCAGAGAACCCTTCTTTTTTTCTTCTTCTTCTTTTTTTTTTTCCTTTTTTTTTTTTTAATATTTGTATTAGTAATGTGACTTTATTTTTTGGTGGCCAGACCAAATTTTGAGAGACTGATGGCCTGTTCCTCGGCCCTTCCACTCACCAAAGGAGCTGAGAAGATTTGGGGGGTTACTTGAGGGGCTAATTTTAATTTTTCTCCTTTTTTTCTCCCTTCCTCCTTTCCCTTCTCCTCCTTTTACCTTTCCGAACCCAGCAACCTTGGCTGGGAAAGCGGCTTTAGAGGAGCCCTTCATTTACATATATTTAGAACCAAACGTGATAACTCAAAGTTTGCAAGGGGAGCAGCGCCTTCCCACAATGGACCAGAATGTGAATGGAGTGTTGAGGAAGGGAACAATAATATTATTTTGGGGCAGGATAGAGCGGGGCACCTCAGAAAATGGAAATCCAACTGTCAGAAGTAATCTACCCCTCTCTCCCCACCCGCACATTTTCACTTTTCACTAAACTTGTTTTGATTGCTTAGCCAGAGGGGAATTCATGGGAAGCCTTTCTCAAAGTCATCCAACTTTTAAACAAACTTTTACTTGATGGAAAAGACATTTTTTAGGCATATTGTCAAAAAAAAAAAAAAAAAAAAGAAAGAAAAAAAGCCCTCTACGAAGGGGACTAAGTATTTAAAGCTGGCAGGGTTTTCTCCTGTTGTGGTTTTTGCATTTGGGCTCTGGGTAGCATGAATTTAATCCATAAAATTCTGGACACCATCCAACGACTAGGTCGTGACCCAAAACCTGTTCTTTTCTTGGCATTTTTGGGTTTGGTGTTTTTTTTTTTTCCCCCTCCAAACTTTAAGGTTATTAATTCCTGCACCTACCTTTTCCTCCTCATTAAGAAAGGTTTCCAGGAAGGGACAGAGCCAGATAACATAAATCAAATAAATCTATTTGCAGGGCAATAAGAGCTTTGATTTCTAGTTAGATGCCAGCTGATTACATCTATATTTTCTCAACACTAAACTCTTCTGAACGTGTAACATGAAATACACTCTCGCCACTACAAAGCGGAAAGGCTGGAGTGTGCTGAGCAGTAATGGTTATTTATTTACATAATTTCTTTTCCATAGACTGCAGGAAGAATTATAGAGCTTCCCTTTATTGACACACTGCCATATAAAAAAAAAAAAAAAAGTACGAAAGAGGAAAAAAGTATGAGGCACAGGCAGGATTTCCACATTAACTCACTTTCTGGGATGGAATAATAATTTACGTCTGGTAAATAGGGGTTGTATTGGTTTGTGTCATGGTTTGCACCTCTCTGGACTCCACAATGTAATCGAGCTGTGCCTCCCTTAATTATAATTATTATTATTGTTATTCTGTTCTGAGGGTAGAGTTAAGTCTTCCCACAGCCACCTTCAAGGATGTGGAGTAAAACCTGAGTAAAAGCATATGCCAGGCCATTTAAATTAATTAAAGCTTGGTGGATATTAGCAGCATGAGGAAATCCTGAGTGTTTGGAGGTCCAAAGCAAAACCCCAAACGTATTTTTTTCCTATAACCCACTCCTTTCTCAGCCTGCAACGCTTCCAAAGAGCAACTTCCCCATCCACACTGTCCAGTGACCTGCGGTTGTAGGTGCACTTACTGTAAATAACTGATAAATATTTTACTAAACTTAAGGGTATGACATATGGGGCATAAAGGGGAAAGGAAGAGAAAAAAAAAAAAAGAAAGGAAAAAAAACCACCAAGCCCAGCTAGGGTGGTTGTAAGAACCTTTCATATTGCATTGTTTGGAAGTTGAATAGGATCCTAATGCATAATGGGCAGATAATGCATGTAAAATAGCAAGATATATGTAAATATGGAGTGTGATTTGTGGCAATCAACATATGAACAAGGCCCATGTTTTTGATATATATTGCAAACAAGGGCAGGCCTAAGCTTTTGATAGATCTATATGTTGCAACCTAGTGCTTTAGATGTCACAGAATATCATTGCATTGAAGGTACAGTATGGATTAGCAGAACAGGATGGCTCGGGTAATTGTGTATCTGAGGGATGCCAGGTCCGCAGCGCAGGTCAGAGGTTCTCCTCCTCAGAAGCTCCTGAATTATGGCTTGTTTTATTTGTCTTTTCGCTCGAGGCCATCAGATTGTAGATGAAGGTGCTCAGAAATCTTTGTAAAGCCAGTTCTTGTATGGGGAAGACTTAAACTTCAAAAAAATGAAGTTGCAACCGATTTTTTTCCTTTCCTTTCCTTTAATTTTTTTTTTCTCTTTTTTTTTTTTTTTTTGGGGGGGGAGGGCTTTGAACAATTTGTTGTGCTTTTTTCCAGGGTCATAATTCTACATTCACAATTTTGTAATGTCCTTTTGGGGGCCATTAACATGCATTAATTCATATACAGATCTATATATTAGCAAAGTCTGGCTTTGATCTGTGTTAAAACCGCACTGCCAGCTGACTGCCTCCCTCTGATCCTGATGTGTTGGGGGTTTTTTGTTGTTTTTTCTTTCTTTCTTTTTTTTCCCTTTAAATATTTATTATTAATCTTTGAAACAATGTAGATGGTTTCCACTACCCGGCCATCCACCCTGCCACTTTTCCACCACTCTAATTTCCTTCCCAAGTCCCTCAACAAGCAGCCAGTGCATGAATAACCTCTGTTTTGGGCTATGTGCTCACAGAAAGAGGTTGTGTGCCTGTGTATAAGAGCAGAAATGTCATCTATAGATCCCTGCATGCACCCATATACATGCAGACATATATAGGTGCAAATCCATGGATGAGAAAGGTTTGTGTGAGTTTGCCTAGGCTGCATAATCATGCACAGTGCCAGGGATGCATTTTCTGACCCTGTATATGTTTCATAATGACCTACAGGGGTGGATTCTCCCAGGACACTTTTAGGCAGTCACCCCAGCTTTGTGTCTGAGAGATGGAGGCATATTAGGGCTCAACACAAGACAGGACTTAGTCCAACCGTTTTCTGCCCAGGGTTATGGCAAAAAAATGTGGTTAGTTTGACACGAGCAGGGGACAGAGGAGACTCTTTTCCTTCCCCCCAGCCCTGGCCGGCTCCCTGCCAGCCTCTTCAGGTCCCAGCCACTGCTTTCTCTGATGTGCAGCCATGTCAACGAACTCCCTCTGCATGTGTGCGCCTCCACTTCTTTATTATTATTATTACCATTACTATTATTACTTCTACTACTATCATTATTTTCCCCAACATCCCCTTTTCCTCCCCATTTCGGTCTTATTTAACAGAGGAGGGAGTGCGTGTGTACGGCTGCCAGTTGAAAGGGTTCCTTGGAGCCGGCGTGAAGTGTCCTGGGGGAGGCTATGGGAGGGTGTGAGTGGGTGATGGGGATATGTGCACATCCCCCCTGTGCGAATACCGACGAGAGGAGGGGTGTATTTATTCGGGTGGAGGTGTGGGATGGGGATGGAGTGGGGTGGTCTGGTGGGGTAGGGTGGGATGGGGTGCAGGGGGTGCGCCTTTTGAAGGGCGCCCCCCCATCCCGTCGATGCCTCCCTGCCACTAACCATCTTCCCCCCCGCTTCCTCCTCCTCCTCCTCGTCGCCTTCCTCATCATCATCGTTTCATCCAACTCCCCTCATTCTCCCCCCCCACCCCCATCCCCACCACCCCCATCCCCATTCCCACAACCATCCTCATTCCCAACCCAAATCCATCCTCCCCGCTTCTCCGCCGCTCCGCGGCTGTTTCCGCGGTGCGGTGCCGGTGGGTAGACGCCTGCGGTCTGTCGGATGCTGCTCACATAGAGAGCCTGCAGGAGAAATCCCAATGCGCCCTGGAGGAGTACGTGAGGAGCCAGTATCCCAACCAACCCAGCCGCTTCGGGAAGCTGCTGCTGAGGTTGCCCTCTCTGCGCACCGTCTCCTCCTCCGTCATCGAGCAGCTTTTCTTCGTCCGCTTGGTAGGTAAAACCCCCATCGAGACCCTCATCAGGGACATGCTACTGTCGGGGAGCAGCTTCAACTGGCCTTACATGTCCATCCAGTGCTCCTAGAGCCCGGCCCGCACCCCCGGGCAGAGAAGGACGCGGAGGAAGCGACGGCGGCGGCGGTGGTGGTGGTGGTGGGCATCGTCCCGAGGAGGGGGCGAGTCGGGGTGCGGGGGTGGGGGGGTGCCCCGGGAGGCGGACACTGAACAAAAGAAAGGGGCCGAGTAGGAGCAAGAGGTGTGGCCGTGGTGGTGGTGGTGGGGGAGATGGAGAGGATGGACCTCGGGTCCGGTGGAGGTTGTGGTGTTTTTGGCTTTTTTTTCGTTCGGTTTTTTGGCCTTTTCTTTTCATTTTTTTCTTTGGAAAGAAGGAAAAAAAAAAAGACTTAAATAACAATAAATAAAAGAGACAAAAAAAAGGCAAAAAAAAAATTAAAAATAATAAAAACTACAAAAAAATTTAAAAAAATATGAGTATTGAGGGGATATTAATCAAACCTGAAGGGGATACTGGATCTTCCAGGATTTATTGTGGACTGTTGTTGATATATGCTGTACAGTAACAAAAAACAAAATGCGTTGAAGCTGAACTGAACCTTGTGTAGAACGAAAAGCAAACAAGCAGATAAAACCAACAACAACAACAACAAAAAAAATTCCACGTGCAACCACTTACCACGAGCATTGTTACTCATTTTGTAAAATATTAGTCTTTATTTTCATTTTTTGTAAAACTTAAAACATCATTATGCGCATAAAGGAAGTGGAGAAAAAAAGGAGAAAAAAAAGAAGAAGAAGAAGAAAAAAGAAAAAGGAACAAGAATTAGGGGAAAATAACATTTTCCAAATAATTATAAAAAAAAAAATTGTCCTGTGTCTATGTATCTATATCTGTTTTGTATTTTTTTCTGGTTCCAAACCAGGTTTTCCTGTGATTCTATACTAATAATTTTTGATATAACCCTTTGCTTCTTATAATGAGTGCGATTATATGTTGTCGAAGCTGTTCTTCAAGAATTAAAATTGAAGTGAGAATTTAAACAAAAATAAAAGAATTTAGCAAAAAAAAAAATCAACTTATCATCCCACAACCCACGAGTCTTGTTGCTTGACACATGCCAACAGTTCACCCCAAAATATCAATTAAATTCTTTTTAAAAAAAAATTCAAAAAACCCAAATGCAACAACAAATCTCCCTGGATGTTTAATCTCCACTCCTGCTGTTAAAAGGGAGAAGTTAAAAAAAAAAGGACCAAACCCAAAACAAAACAAACAAACAAGGAAAAAAACAACTTGTGAGGGGTAACCAAGTTATGTAAAGCCACATGATGTCCCAAACCTCGTTGGACTGTGTATGAATTTAGGGCTGAGCTGTCAGGGCCTAGGAAGAGCGAAGCCTGGTACAATGTCGTGGTTGACCTTACCACACTGCTGCTGCTGCTGCGCTAGAGGTTTCTCTACCAAAGCTGGTGGGCCCATCACGGTGGTCTACACCTGGGTTTTTTTGAAACAAATTTTGCCATCAGCTGGAGGTTCTGCTGAGTTCATACCTTGCTGCTTGCTCTTGGGCACAATGGTCACGGACTGAAGTCGCTGTATGCCACTATTGCTCATTGCTGGCATCTTGTAGCCATGACTCCCACTGGTTGCAGGCATGGTGGCCTTCTGCTCTCAAGGGGATTGGAGTGGGGTGGAAGGGTTGTTTGGTTTGGTGTGTTGTTTTTTTTTTTTTTCTTCTTTTCTCTTCTTTTCCACCACAAAGACTCACAGACCCTGGCCTTGCTGTCAGCTGGAGCATCACTCTTGCTGTTTCTCCTGACTCCGGTGGCTGCACGTGGAGTGTGTTCCCAGCCCATTAACACAGAAATCCAGCTGGATGCCGGCTTGTTGGGTGGCAAGCCAGCTTCTTCCCTGTGTGTTCCTGTGCTGTGGCCATGTACAAACCATGGGTTGTGGGCCCCCTGGCCCCCAGCCCACTGTTGGCTGCTAGAGCCAAAAGCCCTGCTGTGTTTCAGCTCACCCCACCCCCTTTTTTAATTTTTTTTTTCCCAAGGAAAACTAAAAAATGATGTCTGTAATGGAGCTCCTTTGAAGGTAAAGGCTTCACAATACTTCTAGTTGGTGGTGCAGATCTCCGTAACAGCTTTCAGCGCATTAATGTTTTATGGGATCTGAGACAGAGCTGTAAGAACACATACTACCAAGGGAGCTCTTCCTTAATGTATTAATAAAGCTGGATCTTTAAAAATAACATAACCCCCCCCACCTTTCCCTGCATGCAGACACCTCCCGTGCCCTCCAAACAAGCCTGGATGAGGAAGGGCTTTTCAGTTTGTGGAGTCATGGGCAATGTTTTCCTTTTAATTTGCTGTCCTCCATACTCTCCTTCTCTCTCCCTGCTCGCTCTCTCTTTCTTTTTTTTTTTCCTTTGCATTAACAAGATCCTTCAATCCAACCCGCTTGGGGTTTTTAATATTCCAGGCGCAGCAGATCCGAGGCGAGAGCAGCTCTCTATACAGTAGGCACTTATAGCTGGATAATCAACACCACCACGAGCAGGTCCTCGGTGGGGCCAGAGCCCATTTCAGGGTGGAGAAGCAGCCTGTGTGTGTGGTGGTGGTGATGGTGGGGACAAACACACACCACAGGCATGCTGTCATAGATGGGTGCACAAAGATGGGAGTTAGACAAATAGACAGACACCTTTTGCTCACTCATAGGTTGCTGCATTGGGGACAGCTTTGCTGCTGCTGCCTTTGGGTGCCTCCCCTCCGCCATGGAAAAGGGAAGAGAGGGTCCAGCAGTCCATCCAGGCTGCCAGAAGGGAGTAAGGGTGTGAGGGGAGATGCTCAGCCCTGGGAAGTGCTGGAAAAGATTTTAAACATTGCTTTCTGGTGGGAGTGGGCACCCAGATGGGTTAAGCAGTTAAAGAAAATAAACTTTTTTTTAAAAATCCACAAAATGGAAGAAAATCCAACCAAACAAAAACAAACCAACACACCCACGAAGGAAAAGAAAGAAAAAAAAAAAGAAGACAAAACAAAGAAAACTACAAAAAAAACCCCAACAAGCCCTCCAACAAAACAAAGAAGAAAACCCACCAAACCCTCCAAGAAGCCAGGAAGAACAACAGCTAATATTAATTAAACCGAACAAATGGGGATATTGGAAGAGAAAGACAGGTCTTGGTTTCTTCCAATGAGATGTAAATATATTCATTACAGTGTTATCCCACTGATGAAAACAAATAAAACTTTCCCCCAACCCCACCCCACCCTGTAGGTCAGAAACATATTTTTCAATTAATTTTCATATTTATGAATAACAATAACAAACCCACTGATTGCCAAGAAACTTGCAGGTGTAGAGGAGGTGTACAAGATGCACTTATTTCCATGTATGTGCCTAGAAAGAAAGTGTTTCAATCCCTTATTAAACTTTGCTTATAAGACAGTTATCGTGTTCTGATGTGTTAACTGCCCAGCCTGTGTTGCATTGGGAGATGTTTTACCTTTGCCTTGCTCCAGCTTCTTGAACATTCACACAGTGGCATGACATTTGCTGGGGAGGGGGAGGGGAAATGGAAAAAAGAGGAAGGAAGGAAGGAAGGAAGGAAGGAAGGAAGGAAGGAAGGAAGGAAGGAAGGAAGGAAGGAAGGAAGGAAGGAAGGAAGGAAGGAAGGAAGGAAGGAAGGAAGGAAGGAAGGAAGGAAGGAAGGAAGGAAGGAAGGAAGGAAGGAAGGAAGGAAGGAAGGAAGGAAGGAAGGAAGGAAGGAAGGAAGGAAGGAAGGAAGGAAGGAAGGAAGGAAGGAAGGAGGGAGGGAGGGAGGGAGGGAGGAAGGGAGGGAGGAAGGGAGAAGGAAGGAAGGAAGGAAGGAAGGAAGGAAGGAAGGAAGGAAGGAAGGAAGGAAGGAAGGAAGGAAGGAAGGAAGGAAGGAAGGAAGGAAGGAAGGAAGGAAGGAAGGAAGGAAGGAAGGAAGGAAGGAAGGAAGGAAGGAAGGAAGGAAGGAAGGAAGGAAGGAAGGAAGGAAGGAAGGAAGGAAGGGAAGGGAGGGAGGGAGGGA
Organism: Indicator indicator; assembly: GCF_027791375.1. NCBI lineage: Eukaryota > Metazoa > Chordata > Aves > Piciformes > Indicatoridae > Indicator > Indicator indicator. The sequence goes on along the minus strand of NC_072053.1, from coordinate 466,978 downwards.
GGAAGGAAGGAAAGGAGGGAGGGAGGAAGGAAGGGAGGGAGGGAGGGAGGGAGGAAGGAAGGAAGGAAGGAAGGAAAGAAAGAGGGAAAGAAGGAAAGAAAGAGAGAAAGAAGGAAAGAAAGAAAGAAAGAAAGAGAGAAAGAAGGAAAGAAAGAAAGAAAGAAAGAAAGAAAGGAAAGAAAGAAGAAAGAAAGAAAAAGGAAAGAGAAAGAAAAAGAGAGAGAAAAAGAAATAAAGAGAAAGAAAGAAAAAGAGAGAAAGAAAAAGAGAGAAAGAAAAGAAGAAGAAAAGAAAGGAAAAGAAAGAAAGAAGAAAGAAAAGAAAGAAAGAAAGGAAGAAGAAAGAAAGAAAAGGAAAGAAAGAAAAGAAAAGAAAGAAAAGAAAAGAAAGAAAAAGAAAGAAAAGAAAAGAGAAAAAGAAAGAAAGAAAGAAAAAGAGAAAAAGAAAGAGAAAGAAAAGAAAGAAAGAAAAAAGAAAAGAAAGAAAAAGAGAAAGAAAGAAAAGAAAGAAAAAGAAGAAAGAAAAGAAAGAAAGAAAGAAAAGAAAAGAAAGAAAGAAAAAGAAAGAAAAGAAAAGAAAGAAAGAAAAAAGAAAAAAGAAAAAGAAAGAAGAAAAAGAAAAAGAAAGAAAAGAAAAAGAAAGAAAAAAGAAAAAAGAAAAGAAAGAAAAGAAAAAAGAAAGAAAAAAAAAAAGAAAAAGAAAAAAGAAGAAAAAGAAAAAGAAAAAAGAGAAAGAAAAAGAAAAAGAAAAAGAAAAAGAAAGAAAAAAAGAAAAAAAAGAAAAAGAAAAAGAAAAAAAGAAAAAGAAAAAGAAAAAGAAAAAGAAAAAAAGAAAAAGAAAAAGAAAAAGAAAAAAAGAAAAAGAAAAAAGAAAAAGAAAAAAAGAAAAAGAAAAAGAAAAAAGAAAAAGAAAAAAAGGAAAAGGAAAAAATAAAAATAAAAACAAAAACAAAAACAAAAAAAGACAAAACAGGGGGAAAAAAGAAGTAAAAAATATTTTAAAAGAAAAATAACATCTAAATGTGGAAAGGTTCTGCTCGTTTTTTCCTAACCTTCAATATATTACCTTAAAACCAACCCCAGATAAATTTCTCCTGCCCTGCTTTCACCCAAAAATGGTTCTATGGTCTCCCCAAGTGTCTGCTGCATCCTTCAGCCTCCTTCATCCCTCCATCACCCCTCCGCGGCCCCTCCATGCTCACAGCGATTCAAAGGGGAGAAAAGGGGGGAAAAGCAAGGGGTGGGTGGGATTTGGGGGGGAAAGGAGGGGTGTGACCCTCCCACCTCAGCCCGGAGCAGCAAACCTGCTCAGATACAAAGGGCCCCCCCACCTCTTTGCTGCTTGCTAACTAGCTTGCCTCCTCCCACTGCCCAATTAAGGCCTTTTCTATATATTCAATCGAATAAATATTTGGAAATGCTGCTAAGTGGTAGGTTGAACCCCAGCTGAGGCGAGGGGGCTGCGAGTTGCCGGTAGTGGAAGGGGTCGTGTGTGTTCCCACTCCCAACCCCTGCACCTCCTCCGCCTGCCCGGCCTGGGAAAGGGGCAGCAGCTGCTCTTTTCCCGGGGCTTTTCAACACCTACAACCCCGGGGAGGATATCGTTTGGGCAGTTCATCGTCCACCTAGCCCCTTCACCTGGGGGTGGTGAGCCCACAGCCGGGGTGAAGGGGGAAGGAAGCGTAACCCCAACTTTTCCCCTGCAAATTAGGTGGGATGGGGGAGTATGGGGATGAGACTCCATCACAAGTGGACACCCCCACCTTGGGCCACCACTAATCCAGATGCATAAATCTCATTTGCTGATGGGTGCGTGGAGGATCTGGTGTGGGAAGATCTGAGTGGGGGTCCTAGCAAAGTGGTAGCAGAAGAAAGAAATGCCCCACTACCCCCCAAAAAAGAAATTCTGCATTGTTTCACTCTCAGGAAAGTGTTTGTCCCTCGACACAAAAGGAGAACTGTATTTTATCCGAAGGAAAGGGCTTAACAGACCCTCCAGGTTCTTTTCTTTTGTATATTTCAGTTTATTTTTTAGTTAGCTGTGGTGTGTCGCAGCCAGGCACCCCCTGCCCATCAGACCCGCCGCCCAGGGTTGAGCAGAACAGGAGTTGGCAAGGGACAGTGATCCCGGCTGGTCTGGAGGGACCCTGGGATTTAGCAACAGAGCGATGGAGGGTGGGAACAGTGTGTGATGGGGGTTGGGGGGGGGTGTCAGAGCTCGCTGCAGCCCCACCAGCAGTGTCCAGGCGCTCAGCCATTCAGCAGCAATGCCCGCGAAGGCGTGTGCACGGCTATTAAAGGCACTGTCGACATGCTTCCTCCGGTTTCATGGGGCATTTTGACTATTCAAAGGGTATTATTTTAAGTCTTGAAATAGCGAGTTTGGGTATTTTTTTCCTTTATCCTTTATCCCTTTTTTTTTTTTTTAAAGACCCACATCTTTCCCCTGGCTGCTCCCTGATTTTCTGGGAGAGGCAGGAGCCTCTCCCCTCGCCCCCTTCCCCACTTCCCGTTTCTTTATGTCTTGGAGATAATTCCAGAAGCGGCTTGACGTCCGCCAATATATAGACCTCCTGTCTATTTATTTATTTTTAAGTCTCCCTTTCTAATTGGCTTCATAGCCACCGACTTTGAGGTGAGATTTTAGTTTTTGTTGGGTTTTGGGTTTTGTTGTTGTTGGGTCTTTTGACACACATACACACCTTCTCCCATTTTAATCCCCGGTAGGTTGGGGCGGGTGAGGATGAGCATTCTGAAGTGATTCCAAGAAGTACAGGAAAAATGACAAATAAGTCCATTTCAAAATGGATTTGGAATGGAATGGATTTGGAATGGAATTTCCATGGGCAGACAGGGTGTCTCCCCGGTGACGTGGGGGATCTCTCCTACCAGAAGGTGGGTTTGTGAGGAAAATAAGAGGGAACAAAATAGTAAAAAAAAAAAAAAAAAAAAAAAAAAAAAAAAAAAAAGGGGAAAAAAGAAGGAAGGGGAAAGAGGAAGAAAAACGGTAATGAAATTTAAAATAAATGAAAGGGGGGAAATAGGGGTGTAAAGGAGCGAGAGGGGGAAATGCGAGAGCACAAGTGGAAAGTAATAAAACTCTTGTTAAAGAGCTTGCTCAGGACCTATGGCGTCACTAGGTCTTTTACTTCGGAAGCCAAAGAGTTTTAGTCCTAAATGAGTTAAAGAGCCATTTACCTCTGTCGTGTTCTATTCATCAAGCCACAAGTCGAGAGTCCCTAACATGAAACTATTTGTTTGCTTACACAACCAGCTGGGTGCAATTTCACGTCTGAGATATCTATCTGAAAGCGCCTCTCATTTATTATCCTTACTTGTCAGCGAATCCATTTTCCAACTTTTTTCCCCCTTTCCCTTTCCCAACACCCCTCCACACCCCTCCCTCCTCTCTCTTCTCCTTCTTCATTCATCGAAAGCACTGAGTTTAAACGTTCCCTTAAATATTTCAGCACCTACCCCCTTCTCCCCCTCTGATCACCTCCAGAGCAAGAAATAACCAGGGAATAGGGATTGAAGCCGCAGAGATGGGGAAGACGACCACTTTCCAAGGTGACTTCCTCTACCCCATCTCCTACCCCTCTCCCCACTTTTTCCAAGACTCTTCTGACAGTGATTTGAGGTTCTCCCCCACCTTCTTAGTTTTGCTTTAAGGGAGAACATTCCCGCTGGACATTTTCCCACGGCTGAAAAAAATCAAATGGCATTATCTAACTGCGGGGAAGGGTCAGAAACCCCCCGCCCGGCCACTGTAGATGAAGGGGAAGGGGTTCAAGGTGCTCGATTTTGGTGGTCGCTGGAGTGATAAGGGTTAGTGTGCCCTGGGATGAAGGTTTGAGGAGGGATGTCAGGATATCTTCTCCTACCCCCATGTGGCTTCCACTAGAAATACAAAAGAGGTGAAATGGGCTCGATCGGGTTATAAACGGGGGGAAGGGAGAGGAGGGGGGTTGTGAGTAGGAAAAAAAAAGGAAGACAAAACCGAAAGCAAACTGAACACGAACAACAACAAAAAACCCCAACCAACAACAAAAGGGATAGTGGGAAGTTTATCTCCCTTTCCTTTCTGTCAAGCCCCAATTTGGGGGAAAAAAAAAAAAAAAAAGAAAAGGAAAAAGAAAAGAAAAAGGAAAAAAATCAGGATAATTTGAGTAGTGTTTCAAAGCAGGACCGTCTGGCTGACAAGAGCCTCACTGTTAGCAATCTCAGTGATGGCTGTATAATAGTGTATATACATCTCCTTGTCTGCAGAACCTTCCATCAGGATTAAAGCCATGGATCAATTCCAAAACTACAGATATAACGTATCCCCAGTTGTTTAAAAAAAAAACAACAAACAAACCCCCCAATCCCTCTCCCCAAAAAAACCCCAAAACAAACAAACAACCCCCCACACCCAAAAAAAAAAAAAAAAAAAAAAAAAAAAGAGAGAGAAGAAAGGATGGAGAAAGGCAGAAGAAGGAGGAGGAGGGGGAAAGGCTCCTTGGAGGAGAAGTGGGCTGTAAGCTATCCTATTGTGTTGACTTGGGAAGACATTTGCTGTGCAGAACGTTGAAGGCTTGGTCATACCACTGCTTGGCCAGATCAATAAACCTCCATCCAAAAACAGTAAGAGGGGGAAACGTCAGGGTAGATCCCCGCGAGGGGTGGGATGTCCCTGTGTGCCAGGAGGGAGTCTCGGCTGCACGCCACTCGCCAGGGGCTGATTAGCATTCCCTGGCTAGCCCCTGGACCTTGCAACTGACATCTAACAGATATCCAGCTCACCATCAGGCCTCTCCTTCTCTCTGCAACCCCCGACCAGCAGAGCAGACCCCCGACTCTGCTTCACCCCTGCCCGCAGCTCTGTTCCGACCCTGCACTTACCCCTCACCACCCCAACACCTTACTTCCAATTTTGTATTCTCCCACCTCTATCCACCCTTTTTTTCCTCTCTGGATGTTGAAGATGAGGGTGCTGCCCGCAGCCCCAAGCATTCTCAAGCCTCTCGGGGTCCACAGCCAGCTAGGGATGCCCTTTTTTCATCCTATATCTTCACGTTTCATGATTCTTTGCTGGGTCGGGCTGGGCTGGTGGGCTCCTTCGACAGACACACGAGTTTCTCTTTTCACTCTTTTTTTATCTTCCCCCACCCATCCCCTAACCCCAGCTGTTATTTTGGGGGAGCTATAAAGGGCTGAACCCACTCCACGCAAAGAGTGGGTCAAGAAGGGCTTGGGACTTAAATCCACAGGCCAGAAAAGAGCTTTAAACTTCCACTTTGAGCCAAAACCTACATTTCAGAGCCACACAAACTTTCATCAAAGTAGCTGCGGCTCCCTGAACTGGTAAATAAAACAAGTCAGGTCCCCCCTTTTTTCCCCTTCTGTCCTTTTTTTTTTTTTCCCTCTCCACAGAGCCATACAAATTGGTCCGTGTTGACAGATGTTTGTCACTTAGTAACTTCTTTCCAAGTTTTTTTTTTTCCTGTCTTTTTTTTCCCCCTCCCTCTCCCCTCCTCTAAGCCTTCTTCCGAGCTTGCTTTGTTGTTTTAAAATATGCATGTCTCTCAGGAATGCAAGTCACGAGTCCAAACTTCGTGTCCAACCTCCCACAAGAAATGATCCTTTTATAGGGAACCCGATATGTCTCAATCTGCACTTCACTCAAAGCCTCTGGATATAGGGCACTGGGTCCCTGCTCAAAAAACAAAAACAAAAACAAAAACAAAACAAAATACCACCAGCAAAAAACCCAAACCACCCTCCACTGAAACGCCTGTTCCACCTAAAAAAACAACCACCAAACAAACCAACAAAATACCCACGAATGACTCCCAGGAAAGAAATATAGCTCACATAATTAAAGGCGGCAGCGCTCAGAGGGGAATACTGGAGGGAAAAAAATGTGGGAGAAAGAAAAAGAAGGAGAAGAGAAAAAACAAAGCAAAACGGGTAGCAGAGAGTTTTTATTTTTCTACTGGGCCGTCATTAGCAGCAGGTTTATCAAGACGAGCCTCTGTGACAGCTCCGGGTGCGTCAGTCATGAGGAGCAACAGAAGAGGAGAGAGATTAAGGAGCAGAGCCCAACTCCGAGAAAAGAGTAAGTGACCCTCAGGACAATGCAGGAGCCAGGGGACCGCCGTGCTTTCAATCGGCAGCCAAAGTTGGCTTGCGAGTGCGAACAATGGCATGGGAACAGGGAGAGGAGAGGGGTGGGATGGAATGGGATAGGATGGGACGGGGGTGGGGGAAACCACTGGTATACCCAGGGTGAGAGTGAGCGCCTTGGTCCCTCAACCCTTCCCCGTGGGGTGTCTGTGTGTGGGGCTGCGGGGGAAAGAGCATGGGGATGAAGATGAGGATGGAAGTCAGGGTGGGGATAAGGATGGGGATGAGGATCAGAATGATGATAGGGATAAGGATGAAGATGGAGATGAGGGCAGAGATGAGGATGGGGATAATAACGGGGATTATGACAGGGATGAGAATGAAGATGGGGTCGAAGATTGGGGTGAGGATGGGAGTGAGGATAGGGCTAATGATGGGGATTAGGATGAGGATGGAAATGATGATGGGGATAAGAATGGAGAGGAGGATGAGGATGGGAATGAGGCTGAGGCTGGGGCCTGCTCCCACTTATTTATGTGGATTAAAAAAAAAAAAAAAAGAAGAAGGAAGGGCGAGGAAGGGAGTGGAGAGAGAGAAAGTTCCCAAGTGATGAGAAACAGATGAGCTCCTGCCTGGGTCACGTTTGCTCCCCGGCCCTGATGTGAAGTGACGTCAGCAGTTGCATACCCTATCGTCGTCAGAGCGAGCGGGACAGGGAGAAATGGAAGGAGGGGTGGTGGTGGTTGAGCGGAGGAAAAACCTTCCCTGTCCCTCCCCTCCCTTCTCGGGACAAACTTCCATCAGGAATATGTAAAGCCGTGCCCGAGCAGCCTCTCGATCGACTCGACACCTTCCCCTCCGTGTGCCACGCTGTCCGTACATCCCCCAACATATGGAAAGCTCGCGGGCCCCGGCGCCTATATGAGAGCTGATAGTTTTGGGCGGGGGTTTTGTGCCTCCCCCTTTTTTTTTTTCTCTTCTTTTTTTTTTTCCTCCCAGCAATATTTACAGCACCGCTTTTTTAATATACACCAGATGGTTCGCGACGAGTCTGCCCCAATCAGCGAACTCCTCGGGTGTTCCGGGTTTTTTTGTTTGTTTGTTTGTTTTTGTGTGTGGCTTTTTTTTTTTTGGGGGGGGGGGGGAGTTGTTACGGGGATGGGTTCTTTTTTTTTTTTTTTTTTATCATTATAATCCATGCTAAGCTAAATTTCATTGGTGATTGGTGTCCTATTTTTATTTTTACACACACCCCTCCCCACCCTTATTTGCAGCGTTTTGCTTTAAAATAGGATAAAAATCATATATAAATCACATCTCTCCTCCACATCATTGGCACAGGGGTTGAAGGGAGGGAAGCAGGAGAGGTGGCACCGCAGACGAGCCTCTCTCCTCATCCTCAAGCCGTGAGACGCTGCGTTGTCTACATGTGTGCACAGATAAATAATGCATATGCATATTTATTCATTATATTTGATCAATAACGTGCCTATTTGTTAAACCTCAAGCCGCCCGCGCTCGCCTGCCTTGATAACAAACATCACAAGGCGATAAATATTGCATACGCTTAATCATCACGCATCGGCTCTGCCTTGCTCCTCTTTATGTACTCAGCCCCCCCTCCTTGTTAAAAAAAAAAAAAAGAGAAAACAACAACAACAACCCCTCAGCAGCTCCTCACAAACACCAACGTTTCTCGCAGATTTTTTTCCTTTTTTCCCCCCCCCCTTTTTTTATTTTTTCTGCGGGAGAGGCAGGGGAAAAAAAAAAAACATCCCCTTGAATTCTCTGGGAATTCTTAAACATTGACAGGAGGAAACTGTGGCTAATACATTCCTGTGAGCTAAACGCTCTGCTGTTGAGGAGAGAAGGAGAAATCCTTTGGCTAAAAAACATCCCAGGGCTTTTAATCCAGAGCTCGGGATGTGTTAGCACGTTGGTGGGAAAAAGAAAGCTGCAAGCCTGGACCGCGTTTTTCTCGCGGAGTTTTGCAACCCCCTACTTCTCCTTCCTTCTTTTTCCCTTTTTTTTTTTTTTCACTATACAGCCAAAAAAAAAAAAAAAAAAAAAAAAAAAAAAGTCTTGTTTTCGGCGTGTCGGTGTAAATACCTAATTTACCCCTTTGCAGGTGTGTTCTCCCTTTCTCCGATTTTTTTTGTTTGTTTGTTTATAGGAGCTCCTAAAATAAATATAGATTTATTTCTTTTTCGCCTGCCCCTGCTAAAATCACAGATGTGTAATTTTATTGACATAACCCACACCTTGGTGATGCTGAGAATAATCCACCTTCAACTAACAGTAATTTAGCAAATAACAGAGGAGCTCTGGATGCTTTCCAGCCTTACACGTGTAAGCGGTCATAAAATGATATGTGAGAGATGTAAGAGAAGAAGAAGGAAAAAAAAAATAACATCTGCTTTCCTAAAATAAAATGTGGCAAGGAGTTGTTGTTTTTTTTTTTCCTTCATGAGCACTTCTATCATTAAAAAAAAAAAAGTAGAGAGATAAACTGGCATCCATATGTATAGTATATTTATAATGGTTTTAGGATTTTGAGATAGCTATTCATTGCTTAAGCCATTTAGAACTGACGTTTTAAAAGCTACTTAACCTCAGACATCCCTCAGAAATCTTACAGAAGGGGGATTCCCAGCGATATTATTTAAAGAGGAATTTGCTGTAATTTAATTGCACATCAAGGCGGAACGGTGCGCAGGCGATGGCCCCCTCGGATGCTGTGTTCAACACCCAGCTCCGAATCAGATTTTTATTTACCTGCGTCCTCAACACGTCCTCTTTCTCCCCCTCTTCCCTCCAAGAACAGATGCCCGGGGAGGTGCGATGCAGCTCCCTCCTCGTTCTCCTTTCCTCTTCTTCCCACATTTGTCCCGGGGACTGAAGCGATGCTTCCCGGCGCTCCTCATACCCGGGCTATTTCATCCAAGCTTTGTCCTTTGTTTGGGGGAGGGCGGGGGGTAAATCTACATCCACCCGTGTCTTCTTTTCTTTTCCCTCTCTTTATCTTTCTCTTTTCTTTCTTTCTTTTTTTTCCCCTTTTCTTTCTTTCTTTTCTCTTTTTACCATTTCTGCAAGAAAAGGACAGACATTTTTGCCACAGCAGCCTCCACAGCGTTTTTGCAGATGTTCCCTGCACCCAGCAATGACCACCACCTCCTTCCTCCTCACCCTCCCCCCAAAAAAGGGGCTCCCAGGTGCTCCACTTGCTTTGCCCCCATCGGAGCTAAGAAGGCAAAATTTGAGAGGGGACACCATAAAGTGACCCTCACCCTGGGGGTGTGAGGAGAGGGGATCTGCATCCCCAGTCACGCAGCACATCTGGTGTGGCCCCAGCACAGGGTCAGGGTATTATACCGGGGGAGATACAAACGTTAGCCCCATTTCCCCCCCTTTCCCCCCCCTCCCCAAGGGGGAACCCTCCTCACCGTCCCCCCAAAGCCTGGGGCCTACTCTTACCCGGCCGTACAAACCGAGAGTGGCAAGGTATGGGGGTGGGGGGCTGCTGTCTTCCACCCGGAGGGGTCTCTGTGGTGTATCCCCTGCCCGTGTCTGTGTGCATGGGGGGCAGAGTAGGCCGGCTTGCCCCATGTGTGTGTGGGGGGAAGAGAGGTTAAGAGAACGGCCCCTTTCTGAGTGACAGGGTACTTGTTTTTTTTTTCCTGAAGTCCCTTTTAAAAATATTTTTTTTCCCCCCAAAGGCCGATCAGAAAACATTTGCTAAGACGAGCAGGGGAATTTCCCCCCACCCCCGCTATTTCCTTTGGTGGGGTGGTGGGGCTTTAGTGCCACCGAGGGAAATATGGATTGCGGGTGTGTGAGTGGTGTGTGTGTGTCAGCAGGAAAAAGTAATGAGAAATTTCTGGAGATGAGAAAAAGAATAAAATGGGGGGGGGAGAAGGGGAAAAGGGAAGGGGGAGTGGGGGAAAACCCCCAAAACAACACAACAACAAAACCCCAAACCCACACCAGAACCTTTTGGGAAAAAAAAAAAAAGAAGAAGAAAAGAAAAGAAAGAATCATTAAAATATGTTAAATGACATGAAGTTTGGATTTATGTGGACACACCGGACAGAAAGTGGACAGAGCCAGCAGGGAGAGTCACGCTTTAAGACAGGGGGTCTTTATTTAGGGATGGTGTATTTATGGGGAAAGAAAGGGAATATCTTACAAAGCTCTCACTATACGCCTGATAACAAAACCTGTCACATCTTTACTTCTTGGTAGAAAAGAGCGAATGTCCTCATTTGAACATC